>NW_022603048.1:0-33119 GCF_008692095.1 Etheostoma spectabile
TCAGCACGTTGGCAGAGGTGAAGAGTGCCTGAGACATCATTGAAAAAGGGCTTTGAAGCCACACTTGTGCTATAAGCATCATTTAATTTGACACCAAATCTGGAGAGCAACTCAAAATGTCCTTCAGAGACCTGTGATGACTCAGCTATGGAAATATCTTCAGACACTGAGCAATGAGCAAAGTGACTGTCAACACTGCTAATGACAGTGGCCGCTTCAGTCACTGCACTCAGCGCGGTTCCTTTTCAAAGCGCTGGAACAATTAACATATTTCAGCTGATGTTTCTTGCTTTCTTTCATTGCTCATTTGTAGCTTTCAGTGTGGTGGAAACGACCATCAAAAGCTGAGCAGAACAGCAAACAGAGAGGAGCCTAGAGCATACACTCAACACAAACTGCTGACAGAATCTGCCTAAATTGTTGCTTGTCGTTTTTCAGCTTGAAGCCAACTAAGAATTTAGAGTTTTTTCATCTAATTACATTGATTGCCGTTGAGCAGAGCCGTTTGTTTGTCAGTGGGTTTGCCCCATTAACGAGCGTAGGACCTGAAATTCATTCCCGTGGGGCCCTTCAATGAGTAACTCTGTGCATGTACTGTAACCCAAGTGTGTCCACAGTGTTTAAAGGACCTGGAGTGAAGAAGCAGACCAAAATGAGTCAGTCTACACCTGTTGGTGCTGTAGTCAATCCCTCCCACTTGCTTGCTCGCCTGCGGAGTCAAGAATCCCTGCAGCGCTGCTGCCCTTCTTCTTCCTTAGAGTTGCGGCTTTTTGACTTCCGACTTGGCCTCTGTGTCTATGTGCAGAGTCTCTTCATCTGAGGAGTCCACACTCTGGTTTTGGACAAAGTGCACGGAGTAGAATAGACATGAAGAGACACAGAGGAATATGGTGTTTGATTTCTCCAGGTCCCTGTGTACTAACTTACTTCTCTACTGCACTACAATTGATTGTAGTTGGTGATTGGTGTTGTTCTTGTTGTTATACATTGGACAGGACATCTGGTGGCATTTATTGTTCTATTTCTCTTGTGACATATATAGTACTATTTCTCCGGTGACGTATATTGTTCTATTTCTCTGGTGACGTATATTGTTCTATTTCTCTGGGGACGTACAGTATATTGTTCTATTTCTCTGGGGACGTACAGTATATTGTTCTATTTCTCTGGTGACGTATACTGTTCTATTTCTCTGGTGACGTATATTATTATATTTCTCTGGTGACGCATATTGTTCTATTTCTCTGGTGACGTACAGTATATTGTTCTATTTCTCTGGTGACGTACATTGTTCTATTTCTCTGGTGAAGTATATTGTTCCATTTCTCTGGTGACGTACAGTATATTGTTCTATTTCTCTGGTGACGTATATTGTTCTATTTCTCTGGTGACGTACAGTATATTGTTCTATTTCTCTGGTGACGTATATTGTTCTATTTCTCTGGTGACGTACAGTATATTGTTCTATTTCTCTGGTGACGTACAGTATATTGTTCTATTTCTCTGGGACGTACAGTATATTGTTCTATTTCTCTGGGGACGTACAGTATATTGTTCTATTTCTCTGGGGACGTACATTGTTCTATTTCTCTGGTGACGTACATTGTTCTATTTCTCTGGTGACATATATATATTGTTCTATTTCTCTGGTGACGTATATTGTTCTATTTCTCTGGTGACGTATATTGTTCTATTTCTCTGGGGACGCACAGGATATTGTTCTATTTCTCTGGGAGCGTACAGTATATTGTTCTATTTCTCTGGTGAAGAATATTGTTCTATTTCTCTGCTGACGCATATTGTTCTATTTCATCAGTCTCTTCATGTATATACAGTACATGATCCCATTTCAACTTCTCAAACATTAGCTCCTTAGCATCACAATATTTGATTATAGTCAAGGCCATTAGTCTGAGGGATGTCATGATACATACCTTGGTCACCAAGGGTTGGAACTTTGGTTTCTTGGCTGGCTGAATGGGTTCTTTGATGTCTGACAAAACTGGGAAGAAAAAAAAAATTAATTGAGCAACAATCCAAAATATCAAAATATTGTTTCATTATTGATTGTAGGGCTGGGTATCAATATCAATACCATATCTGATCACCGGCATTCATAAAATATACTTAATTACTGTACTAAAAATGTGCATTTCCATGACCGCTGGATGCTGCAGTTAGATGTTAGTCCTTTCAGGGAGCGCTGAAATTTCCTTATTTCAAATTTTACCAATTCTTCTGTCCACAATCAGAAAATACTATTTATACGTCATTTTTCTGTAAATAATGTGTAGACCAAACCATATAAATTTCATATAAATCGAGTGACCTGTAACATCATTCAGTCTGACTTCCTGTTGCCTCCGTATCTAGCTATATATCTTTAAACGTTACTGTTACGGCTGAAAATCACAACAGAAATAAATAAGTTTGCCGATTTCACCTATCTCTGCAAATCAATTCAATTCAATTTTATTTATAGTATCAAATTATAACAGTATTTATCTCAAGGCACTTTACAGATAGAGTAGGTCTAGACCACACTCTACAATTTACAAAGACCCAACAATTCCATTTATTCCCCCAAGAGCAAGGATTCAGTGGTGGCGAGGGAAAACTCCCTTTGAGGAAGAAACCTGGGACAGACCCAGACTCTTGGCAGGCGATGTCTGACAAGGCCAGTTGGGGGATTAACAGTGGCAATAACAGTAACTAGAAATAGTTCATGGTGTAACAGGGCACTGCACGGCATCAAATCAATTAATATCTGTCTAACTGGAGGTGATGTTTTGTTATTATACAACAAGTAGATCCGACCAGTTATTCAGTTTGGGAAGACCCACCATCTCTAACAAAGCTAACGTTAGCATGAGTAAGCTGCTGAAAAACGTTTCACAGGGACAGGAAATCGTCTCTGTTGTTTGAAGTTTGTGGACGTTTAGTATCTAAATCTATCCATGGAAAAACTATTTATTCAGCAGATATCTTAGTTAGAACAGGATAGACCAAGCAAAGTAGTTATTCAGTCATTCAGTTTGGGAAGTCCCACGATCTCTTCCAAGCTAACGTTAGCTGCTGACTAAATAGGGATGGACTAGAATCCCCTCTGTTGCTTTTTATTTATATTGCCCCACAGTAGGAAAACAGTTTGATTATAACTTTTATTTTGTTGGTACCGCTGTTGTAACTTCAGTAATGATTATGAATCTCAAAGCCGCATTACTGTCGTTCCAATAATGACGTTAAATCACACCCTCTCGTGTAATATTGCTAAAGTGAAACATTGTCTATAGACCAGGAAATATTGGATCAAAGAATGAGAAACTCTAATAGTCTGACCAGTAGAATGATGATTTTTTAAATAATTTCTCCGACACATTTATACATTAACAAAGAAAAAGTATTGAGGTTTGTTGATAGTTCCAATAAACTGAAACACTACACTAAATACTCACAGGACAGATCTCTCTTGACGGTGTTCTTTTTCCGCCTGATGGGGAATTCGTCAATCTTCAGCTCCCCCTCATCTGAGACGTACTCATACTCGTCTCTCACTGGTTTAGTTTTGTCCTCTTTTAGGTTTTGTAATGATCCAAAACACTTGAGTTGGTCTGAGGTTTCAGCGTCTTGGAGCTGAAGAGGAAACCACAGGACAATAAGGGAGTGATACAAGGCTCAGTCTAATGGTATGGTGCTGATGGCCACATAGCTCCATAATCACCGTAATACACCACATGAGAAGGTAACATGCTCTCCTCTCTAAAGACCTTTCATGAAATGTTTGTATGGTAATTCTAGCCATTCCATACATACCCAGCATTTTCTTGTGAGACATAGTAAAGCTGAATCTGTCCTTATTTCCCAACAGCGGCGTTCTGTCAAATTTGCACTCTTCCTCCATTTTCAGCAGGGAATCGGGTTTACTATTCTGTAATATTCAAAAAGAATGAAATCACCATGTTAACTTAGCACACAACAGCATCTTTTAGTGACAAACTTACTCCTTTGGATTTCAGTCCTGGTTGATTTACATTTCTATTTGAGTAAAAACAATGGAATCATGCTGAGAGCATAGCAACAGGATGCATCTTATTCGGTTGCTATAGACTGGAGTCTTGTTGTTGATACATGAGCTTCAAATGTTCACAATTGTGTGCATAGTTCCATTTGTGTGCATGCAATAGAGAAACACTGTTTATGTCTTTATTAAACTGCCAGTGTCTGTTTTACATTATAGTCTTATGGAGTAAACCGTAAAAGTGCTTTTTTAAAAGCCACCGCTGACCTTTTTCTGCAGATCGGAGCGTCTTTTTAAGTTAAAAACGGTTCAACTTTTCTGAAATAAACGCCCTACTTCAAGCCCTTTTTTTGACAGCCAGCCAATGACAAGCGGAGTAGCC
The DNA here is from genome assembly GCF_008692095.1 of Etheostoma spectabile. Taxonomy (NCBI): domain Eukaryota; kingdom Metazoa; phylum Chordata; class Actinopteri; order Perciformes; family Percidae; genus Etheostoma; species Etheostoma spectabile. The sequence goes on from NW_022603048.1 coordinate 4,401, forward strand.
AGACCTGTCGTTTCCATAACAACAAGAACAAATGGAGTCGGAGCACAGCATGTTACATGATATGACTGTTTGCACCTCTCTCTCTCTCTCTGTTCTTTCTCTAGCTCGCTCCATCACTTTTTTAATCTAACGTTGGCACCACTCTCTCTCTCTCTCTCTCTGTTCTCTCTCTAGCTCGCTCCACTACTTTGTTTTAGTTAACATTAGCACCTCTCTCTCTCTCTCTCTCTCTGTTCTTTCTCTAGCTCGCTCCACTACTTTGTTTTAGCTAACATAGCACCTCTCTCTCTCTCTGTTCTTTCTCTAGCTCGCTCCACTACTTTATTTTATCTAACATTAGCACTGCTCTCTCTCTCTGTTCTCTCTCTAGCTCGCTCCACTACTTTGTTTTAGCTAACATAGCACCTCTCTCTCTCTCTGTTCTTTCTCTAGCTCGCTCCATCCCTTTTCTAATATAACGTTAGCACCACTCTCTCTCTCTCTCTCTTTCTGTTCTCTCTCTAGCTTGTTCCACCACTGTGTTTTAGCTAACATTAGCACCTTTCTCTTTCTCTGTTCTTTCTCTAGCTCGCTCCACTACTTTGTTTTAGCTAACAGCACCTCTCTCTCTCTGTTCATTCTCTAGCTCACTCCACCACTTTGTTTTAGCTAACATTAGCACCTCTCTCTCTCTCTGTTCTTTCTCTAGCTTGCTCCACTACTTTGTTTTAGCTAACATTAGCACCTCTCTCTCTCTCTCTCTTCTTTCTCTAGCTCGCTCCATCACCTTTTAAATATAACGTTAGCACCTCTCTCTCTCTCTCCCTGTTCTCTATCTAGCTCGCTCCACTACTTTGTTTTATCTAACATTAGCACCTCTCTCTGTTCTTTCTCTAGCTCGCTCCACTACTTTGTTTTAGCTAACATTAGCACCTCTCTCTCTCTCTCTCTCTCTCTCTTTCTCTAGCTCGCTCCATCACCTTTTAAATATAACGTTAGCACCTCTCTCTCTCTCTCTCTCTCTCTCTGTTCTCTATCTAGCTCGCTCCACTACTTTGTTTTATCTAACATTAGCACCTCTCTCTCTCTGTTCTTTCTCTAGCTTGCTCCACTACTTTGTTTTAGCTAACATTAGCACCTCTCTCTCTCTCTGTTCTTTCTCTAGCTCACTCCACCACTTTGTTTTAGCTAACATTATCACCTCTCTCTCTGTTCTTTCTCTAGCTCGCGCCACTACTTTGTTTTAGCCAACATTAGCACCTCTCTCTCTCTCTCCTTTCTCTAGCTCGCTCCACTACTTCGGGTGTTTCTCAATCTGTGTTCTATGGACTTGTGTGCTTGTGTTCTTGTGAAACGTCATGTTTGGTGGCCTAAGTACTGACCCAATACACAAGTTAGCATTTCGCCAAGAACAGTTAAAATCCCCGGATGTGATCTCGACCGAGGATACATAGGATGGTAACTTGTATGAACTTGGCCGGGCCGGTATCCCAGCATTCAATCCGCGTGTAAAGCGAGTATGGTTTCCGGTACACAGATTTTCACAATTTACGTCTATTATTAAATCAATAAATCAATTTTTAAGATGTTTTAAGGCGAGAAATCAGCTGTGTAGATTTTGAATATAGGCAGTTCAACGAAAATTGATGGTGAATTAAAAAAGCCTTGGAGTTGGAAAGCTCCACCATCCCCATAGCAAGCTCGCCAGCCGGGAATGACTTTCGCGAGCCAGTCAGTCAGCTCAAAGACCCCTCTGGCCCCTCATTTAGACAGACCACTCTGGCCCCACATTTACACAGACCACTGCAGCAACAACAATGGAAGAGGAAAGCCAGGTCCACAATTGTAAGATATTTAAAACAATTTTTACCGCTGTTGTTATAGGATATATATATATCCCCTCCTCCTCTATCCTCCTCATCCTGGCTCTCCTCACTCGTAGGATCCTCTTCTGCTTCTCGGTAAAGTATACCGACGGCAGTGGCTAACTTTACCCAGTCCATCTATAATTGTAATACCTATTTTAACGTTTCTTTTGTGCTTTCAATTAAAAGTGAATCCCTAACAATGTTACAAGTTTTTTTTCCACCGTTGTGTCGTTATTTATAAAGTTATTGGCCCGTGACACTTAATAGCACTTTAAATGAAAACGTAACAAAACAACAAAGACGGTGTGAAAGGTGACCGTCCATGCTTTATTATGAATAGACACATCAAAGCTAACTATAAAGTGGCAAGCGCCCTCTGTGCTGGGGGTGTTGCACAATAACAAGAAGAACGCTTCGTCTCAAAACTGTCAACAGCGTTTTGTGTGCTTTTGAACTTGCGAGTTCATTCTTCCAGGTACAGCTAGCAAGTACGGTCTCCCCAAGAACACAAGTCCGTTCTTTGCTTTCTTGGTATTGAGAAACACCCTTTGTTTTATCTAACATTAGCACTGCTCTCTCTCTCTGTTCTCTCTCTAGCTCACTCCACCACTTTGTTTTAGCTAACATTAGCACCTCTCTCTCTCTGTTATTTCTCTAGCTCGCTCCACTACTTTTTTTATCTATCATTAGCACTGCTCTCTCTCTCTGTTCTTTCTCTAGCTTGTTCCACCACTTTGTTTTAGCTAACATAGCACCTCTCTCTCTCTGTTCTTTCTCTAGCTTGTTCAACGCTTTGTTTTATCTAACGTTAGCACCATTCTCTCTCTTTTCTCCCTCTAGCTTGCTCCACCATTTTGTTTTATCTAACGTTAGCACCACTCTCTCTCTCTGTTCTTTCTCTAGCTCGCTCCACCACTTTGTTTTAGCTAACATTAGCACCTCTCTCGCTCTCTCTCTCTCTCTCTCTCTCTGTTCTTTCTCTACCTCGCTCCACCCTTTGTTTTATTTAACATGGCTCAGTGGTAGAGTAGTCACCTGCCAATCGTAAGTTTGGTGGTTCGATCCCTTGGGGAAAACACTGAACCCAAAGTTGCCCCCGATGCTGCCCCATCGGTGTGTAAATGTGCGTGAGTGTTTATCTGATGAGCAGGTGGCACCTTGTACGGCAGCCTCGGCCACAGTGTATGAATGCGTGTGAATAATTCCTGTACTATGTAAAAACGCTTTGAGTAGTCATTGAGACTTGAAAAGCGCTATATAAGAACAGTCTGCAATGCTACATTTTTGTAGCAGTAGCTGTTGCAACAAAAGATGCTATCGGCTGCTATTTGTAACTAAAACGTTACAAATCAAAGCTTTTTTTACTACAAAGGCGGCCTAGTCAACTTTTTCTTGTTAAAAAGGGGCCAGTTTCACGCCAGACACCCAGTTGGTAATAATGCATATATATATATATATAGATATAGATATAGATATAAATAAATCTCTTTTATCACTTTCAATCAATTTCACTTTCATCAGTGTGCCAAATGCTCAATCAACATTGTTGTACCTTTTGTTTCTCTCTCTCTGTCTCTGTCTGTCTTTTGATCTCTCTCTCACTATTTCTCTGTCTCTGTGTGTCTCTTTCTCTCACCCCCAGTCGGTCGAGGCAGAGCACCCTGAGCCATGGTTCTGCTCGAGGTTTCTGCCTTTTAAAAGGAAGTTTTCCTTGCCTCTCTTGCCTAGTGCTTGTTCTTGGTGGGTTTTGTTGGGTTTCTGTAAATAACATCACAGAGTACGGTCTAGACCTGCTCTTTCATGAAAAGCACAATAAGATAATTGTTGTTGTGATTTGGCGCTTTATAAATAAAATTGAATTGTATTGAATTAACAGACATTTAAATTAAAAAAAAATTCCAGATTACAGCTGCATTTATCAATATTTCTTATATTAAAAATAGCTCAAATGACTAAGAGTAATGTTACAGAGGACCGAGCCACTGTTGGTCTCTCAGCTATGGTCTGGTTTCCAGCAGCAACAGCAGTTTTGAGTGAATGAAATATGAGCTGCTCAGAGACAAGCTAGTGAAACCAGCGGAGCATTTAGCAGCTAAAGAAACATGGCTCCAAATACGTGCTAATGTTACTCGGTGTTTGCCAACATGTTTTATAAGGTGATGATATGTCAAATGTGTTTTTGCACCCAGGTAGCTCAACTGGTAGAGCAGGCACCAATATATAGAGGTTTGCTCCTTGACGCAGCAGGCCAAGGTTTGACTCTGCCCTGCGGCGCTTTGCTGCATGTCTTCAGCTGTCCTGTCAATTAAATTAATTCATGCAACTGTAATCAAAGATATCCAAACCTTGTATCTACTTTCCTATATAACTCCCATCCCCTCCATAACAACGAATAATAAGTCAGTCTCCCTTTATTATTATTTGTTTCTGTCTTTTGGCCAACCATGTACCAATAGAATCTGCTTGTATTACATAACATTTAATAATCAGCACCTTTTTTTCCTGTTTAAGTATTTTGACTCCCCAAATGTACTCATTAATAAACTCAAATGATCCGTGTGTCATCTTTTCAACACTATGGCTCCCTTCCACTTATTCTATTGAATCAAAATTAAACAATACCAAAAACCGTGCTAGAAATAAGGATAAATACTGTAGCTGCAATGAACTGTGGTGTTTGGAGTTGAATGCCTGGTGTTAGACGTAGAGTATAAAAACATATGATCAGTACTTGTCTAATCAATTAATGACATTCACTTTTGACATATTTAAAGAAACCCACATTTACTAAGAGGAATGCAACATTGCGGCCGTAAAAAAAAATCACCACTGAGCAGACCGTGTAATTAACTGAAATCCAAGAACACACATTTTCAAATATTCACTCCACAACCACTTTGACTCCTAAATGAAAGGCATGTGACAATGAGGCGTAACCTGAAACTGTCTTCTGCATTCTTACAATGGACAGTAAGGTACAGTGGAGGCCTAACTGCCCTGCACATGACACAGAGGAGCTATGCACTGAATGAGGCCACAGTGATCCCCAGTGACCTTGGTAGCATCTAACAGGGTTTCCACTCCATCTGCAAATGTTTGGCCCAATAGGAAGGAGCAGTTGGATGGCGATCTGCAGGCATTCCACAGCAGTTTAAGTTTTCCATGAAACCAAAGCCCTCCGATGTCTTAAAATTACACTTTTCCTCCAAAAACCCTTGCCTTATTTTTCAGCAATAACGCTACAACAAGCTTCTTTTCTTTTTTTTTTTTAAAGATGAGGACATATGTAAATACTTAGAAGGAGGTAGTGGATATGGACGTGGTTTAATTCCATTAGGTAAACTCTGGGAGGGAGGCTGGATGCTTCTCTGATGAGCTGCAGGCCTCCAAAGTGCGACTTGGCCACATCATTATTTTTGCTGATTGCTTTGAAGCGAAGTGTGCAAATCCCTTCTGGACGGTCCGACATTTTTTTTCTGTTCAGCTGCTCAGCTTGTGACTTCCACAACCGGTTGAGCCTTCTTTAATTGGACTGTGATATTATGTGAGAACTGAGATGCTCTTACCTTATACTTCCATTTTGCTTCAGTCTTGTTTTTATTCTGCTCTCTGATTTCAAACTTCTCCACGTTGTTTTGCTTCGATATTTCCTTCTCTGATATACTCAGGACATTCTTAACAGCCTGAAGAAAGACACAACTATTATTAAGAGGAACAATGGGTTTCATTTAGTATTCTGCATATGTGGTTACATTTGACAAGCTTTTTACTGGAAGAGATGCAAAATCTGCTCCCATTTACATCTACACTCACCTTCATTTTTTTTGGCTGGTCCATTTTACTTAAGATGTCTTTTGCGTGGGACTCAAGGGCTGCGAAGCTGGAGGGTTTAGGAGGCGGAGAAGACTCTTTTGCTTTCTTCGCTTTCTTCTTTCCTCCTTCCTTGACCTTCGGCACCTTCGGAGGTTTGGGCATCTTTGGGGGTTTGGGAGGCTTAGGAGGCTTGGGAGGCTTGGGGGGTTTGGAAGCTTTCTTTCTGGGTTTCTCTCTGCTGGGCGAGGGGACATGGGCAGGGGAGACGGGCTCTTCAGGCTCTGAGTGGGTGGACGGGGGCTCCTCCACTGGTACCTTCACGCTAGGCTCACTCTTAATGGCTTTTGTTGCATTCTAGAAATGAAAGCAATGTGTGAAGTAATCGGCAGTAATTTTGTAATCGGCAATTCAAGCCTCACTGAACTAGTGATGAAATGGTTAGTTCATTGATCAATAAGTTGGTTACATTTTAAATAACTAAATAAAGACATTATTTGTTTATTAAGTAACAAAACAGAAATCACTTGTGATCTGATGACTGGAGGCATCACTCACATCACTCACAAAATTTGACACTAGTCCACCTGACAGAGAAGCTAACATTGATGCTAGTCCAGGACTATCATGTCACAGATTATATTATAATAATATAAACCTCTCATGTGTGTCCATACAGTGTCTGATTTTTCTGAATTTCCTTGTGTTCCTAAACTCATACTGCCTTGACATGAATAAATTCAAAATGTCATTATTTTATTTCTTTTTTTAAACGCCTTCCACTCTTCAACAAGACAACCTTTTAACATTAGCATAAAGTCGGATGCTGCTATCTCTCACCTTAGTCTATAAAAGACTGAACCTAAAGTTATATTTGCCTCGTAGGACTTTGCTTTTTCTGTGTTTCTCACTGAACCTTTTACAGTTTGCTTTCATACTTGTGTGACAGCAAAGGAAGTGGAGCACCTGTCACCCGGCTCTCTTCCTAAAACACTAAAGTCTGTCCTCTGGGTCAGAGGAGAATAAAGCCATGTGCTCATTCAAATGAAAAGGCTCATCCTCTGCAGGAATATTCTGGATGTAATATTTTGTGTGCAAAGTTGACATAGGCAGCTGATTTTGGCAGTGAACGAAAATCCATAAAAAAAAAAAAACACGTATATATTATATATTAATAAAAAAACTGAATATCCAGTGATCAGTTTTCAAAGGTAACTTGAAATGTTGCTTTGGTGCTCCAACAGAAGCAACATTTGTGTAATCTATTCAAAAATAGATTTAAGAAATCATTACTTGACTAATACAAAAAAAGAATAGACCAAAACATAGGAAAGGAATTGTAATGTAAAGGTTTTGTTGTATATTGTTGTAAGTTATTGGAAGATCAGAAAGATTGTATGCTCTATTTGCATATCTATTATTAGATGATTTTGTGAAATAGGTGCAGGACCAAATAAGCTGATTGCTTCCGCCTGCTCCTTCTAACTAATCCTTTTATATCTATTTTTTTTTTATTTGTTTTGTTTTGTCTTGTCTTTGTCACTGTTGCTTGTTGGAGATAAATACATGAAATGAAAGTCATAAATAGACAAGGCTGCAGTCTAAACAGTAGAGTGAGACTCTCAGATGGCACATCGGAACATCACCGTGTTGATGTAAACATGGAAGCGGCCCTTTCTTACTGCCAACGAGTAAAAGTACCGGAAACCTTGTTATTGCCCAAATGAAATGAGAATACCTCTGACAGTCTGATCTCTTTGGCAAGATCCTTAATGAGCTGTGATGGTTTCATGTTCTCTGGAAGCTCGTCTTCATGTTCCAAGAGTGCCTATCACGAGAAAAACAAACACAACTGTCATTACTTTAAATTACAGTTTGGATGGACAACTGACACACGTGTCCTCACGTGTCCATACCTGCTTTTTAGTCCAAGCTCTGAAGGCTCCATTGATGATCTTGGCCCCATGTACCAGGTATGGGGCTGGCTGCTTATTTGCTTTATGTAAACCTGCAGAGAAATGTCAATGCAAATGTTAGCATTGAATAAATCCTGACTTTCAAACTTTGAGAAGTCAAGATCATTAACTACAGATGTGACTGAGTACTCTCCCAAACCAAAGCCCAGATGAGCCGACACAGAGACATCGGGTCAAGTGATTGGATTGTGTCAGCTGTGTGTTTAGACAAACTGTCCTGCTCCCAAACAGCCAAGTGACGTGTTCAGACCAAAGATTTGCGAGACAAGACCATTCTAAGACCGGAGGCTCAACGAACGCGGGCACGGTGTGTGGTTGAGCAAGCTAGAGAAGCACTGAAGAGAGCGAACGGCGTTAGAACAAAGTTTTGAAAAACGCTGATTCATCTCTAGAAATGCAACTGTTAACTAACGTTATTCACAATCATTTGATCAAATGATATGTCCCGCTACAAAAGTCGGAAGTTAGAACGGAAGTACAAAGAGGCGTTGCTATGGAGATGATACATGTATCGTCTCATTGGTGTGAACTAACAGCTTTCACAACGCTGCAGAGCATAGACTTGCAAGAAGTTGCAAGTTTCAACTCGTTTTTTGCAAATCTTTGGTCTGAACTGGACTTCCGAGTCAACTCTAACTCACTCTGGATCCCTGTGCATCAGCTCCATGACTCAACATTTAGAGCCATGGTGTGCGTGTTTGTGTGTGTGTGAGTGTGTGTGTGTGTATGTATATATATATATATATATATATATATATATATATATATATATATATATATACAAGAAATAAAATTGAATTGAAATTGACTGCTTTTTGTGTTTATTGGTCCCCATCAGCTACAGTAAATTGCATTTCCCAGGTGTGCTTGAAGTTGTCAAAAGAAGCTTGATGTCATGAGAAGCTTTCCCCTAAGCACGTTTTAAAAAGTAAAAAAGTACATTTTCGGTTTAGGCTACTAAAGGTAGGTTTTTTTTAAGAATTGTGATTAAAATATACTGAGTTTAGCAGGCCAGGGCTCTCTGGACAATCTTTGTAAAGCCTTATTTGTTTCTACATGAACTCAAACATATGTGGGTTTTTTTGTTAGCCGACATAGTCACAGATTTACACACACCAAAATGGCTGCAAAAAGATAATATCAGCCAGACAGCTGATCCACATGATGACTCAGCATTTCTAAAACAACTGCTTTAATGTGAATTTCCTATTTTTTTCCATTTTAGTTTAATGGCATAAAAACACAGTCTGAATACCTGAGTAGCCTATCTATAGACACTGAACCAAAACAGGAAAGTATTAATAACATCAAGGCAAAATAGCAGCAGCCATGAAGTGAATCTGAAAGAGCTGACCTTAGAAAGTTAGAAAGAATTATGGTATATTATGGCTTAGAAGTACACACATACACACACACACAAGCACGCACACACACACACACACACACACACACACACACACACACACACACACACACACACACACACACACGCACAAAGTCACAAATACACACACACACATACAGAAAATAATGGAAACATAAACAGCCAGCTGACTCATAATGGAGCAAGTGATTCTAGCTGAGCCAAGCCTTTTGAAGCTAATCATCTGTGAACTCTGCGATTCACCGATTTAATGACTGAAATAATATTAGAGCATCCAGCTCCTCATCTGTGCGGCAGACATGCAGCCACACTCGGATTCTGACACTGTTTGTGTTTTCTCTGCTCTCACGCATTCTTCTGGAGAAATTGTAAGTTAAATGAGGATGTAGGTTTACATCAAAAAACACACATATGAAATCTTTAAATAAATCAAATGTGAGAGTATACCTTTGAATCGCTCAAGGAGATGTCGTCCCACATACCAGCACGCCGTCTCAAGTTGGGGAAGGGGTGAGAGTTTTGACCTTTAGCCGCTTCTCGATTTCATACGCTCTGTTGAGAGGAAACCAGGATATTTCAGCTAAACATCGCCATGCACTACTCACAAACTCTGCAACTCACAAATGTCATAAACAGATTGGTGGACTTTGGAGTTAAATGTTTTTGTTTAACTGAGGACATACTCATTTGAGACAACTAGTGGAAACTACAAGTTAGATCAACCAAGGCCAAATACGCAATGTCTTCAAGTCCCACTGAACTCCCAAAAATAGGACATAACTGTCTGCAGGAGGAATGGTGGATCACAGCAATTAGCATTAAAAAATGACAACAACAAAAAAATGTGTGGGTGTGTGTGTGTGTATGTGTGTGTGTCCAGACCTCATCTGCATCTCCACACTGAGGTTGTGGACGAAGTGTCCAGAGAAGGCCAGGCAGTCGACCGGAGTCAGTATTGCATTGATCCAACCTGAGGAGACCAACACATTTCAACCACCAGGATACTAAAGATACTCATTACTCAATATTTTAAAATGAAAGGAAAAATCATTATTATTACTTGGTATTACTTATCCTTACCCACCTCAATATTCTATTTACCTTTTATTTTATTATTTTTTACACATACTATTATTACCATTATGCAAGGAGCTTTTTCTGATTTAATTTGTGGATTGATTAATTGATGGATTAATTGATTTATCATGGGATCAACAGGATGATGGTGCACAGAAGGGGCTTGTGTCTGTCATCAGTTGTTCCACTCTGACTGTGGAGCTGGCTTTATTGGACCATTGGGAACGCTGAAATAGGATTCTTCAATCGATGCCGTGCAGTGCTTTGATTTGACCAACTGTCTTGTTATTTTATCCATAAACAAATATCTCAACTGATTTTACACACCATAGATCAATAATGTGCAAGAGAATGGCATCAATATCTCCTTCCCGAAACCGTTTCATTAATACAGAAAGAAAGGAAAAAACATTTAAGCCATGCATGTTATTTCTATATGAATCATTTTATTATTATTTGCTTCATTTTAATAAATTAATGGGAACAGAAAAAATGAAAAACAAACTTTGTTTTTGTAAAGTATTACAGTATTTGAATCCCTCTAATTACTCTTGAATTTTGTCGATTTAAAGTTGGAAAATCTACGAATTGATCTAAAAAGGTCCCAATAGTGAACAAATGTCCAACAATAATACATTTAAAGTGATATAAAAAGGGGAAAAAACTGATTTTAATGATTAATCAATTCACAACATTGAGAAATCAGATAATTTTTCAGTAAAAACGTTATATCATCATCATGTTCGAAATATGTTCTACTGTGTGACGACACTATGCTTGGACTCCACTACAATTGAAAATTGTTGTTTTGAACGCATGCAGCTGCGGGTCAGCTGTGAAAGTGGGTTGTTCCAGTATTATTATCATTATATTCAGCTCTGACCTGATGGGATGAACAGAGTCTGGCCTTGCTTCAGAGTACACTTGTAACACTTGTCCACCTGGTCGGCAAAGAACATTTCGCTGTGATTGGACGATGATCTCCAGCGCTCGTACAGAGACAGGTTAGCAGAGGTGGGCTTGATGAGGAAGAAGATCTTTTCTCCCTGCAGACAAAAACACAGTCAGATTAGGTTTCATGGATTCCATACTATATACAGTATATACTGTGTATACTGTATATACTGTATATGTATATAGTGACAGGCTGACTGACACCTATTTTTGTTCCGAGGCCAGTTCTGATTCAACATTCTGGTCTACCCAAAAGAGTGACAGACCTTTAGGACGTGGTACCAGACGGAGGCGCCACCGCACTCAATGTGGAAGTCTGTGTAGCTGTCTTTGACACAGATGAGACAGTATTTGGTGACTTTGGGCTTCCCAAGCAGAGCGTCATCAGGCCAGTAGTTTTCAACCCAAGACAGTCGTCGCACAATCTGTGGACTCTCCACAATACTATTCATCCTGTCCCAGAAAAACAGACAGACATAATGAGCACCAGGAGTTTTCCGCGCTGCCATCTTGACCCTGGCTTCATGTCAAACATCACTATCAGATCAAGTGCGTACCTTGCGTCGGAGAACTCCAGGTTAATGACATTTAACACTTTCTTTCTGTTTGTGCTGTAGTAATAATCCACAAACTCTTTGAGTTTCATCTTGCTGTCAGTCTGTTTGGTGACGTCAACGACGTCCACGCCGACATCTGGACCTGAAACAGTGACAGAGGACACAGAGGACATGGTCAAACAAGCTGAAGAAACACTAACCGCCTGAAAGCTAAATGTTTTCTTTCATAAGTGAACTGGTGAACAGTATGCTGATGATTTGTAGCACAGGGGAAGAAAGAACAGTTGTGCCCCCTATTGAAAAGAAATTATATAGTAGATGTTTTATCTAAAAAAAACAATGAAGTGCAGTCACAAATATTAGATACAGTTTTAATTAATTGAAACTCTCAGGATGTGCAAACACACTGCATGCAAAGCATATGTTACGTCTCTATTTGTTCTTCCCTCCTTTATTGCTCATGCTCTTATTTTGAAAGCACTGCTTTGTACCTGAAGATATTCCTATGGCTTTTTATAGTAAGCAAAGTAAAGAAGTTTTAAAAGTAATAGTTGTGCTGAAATAGTAATGGTAAGTAAAGCAGTAGAATTTATTGTAGTATGAAAGAACTATTATTACTGTACTTACTACTGTGAGTACACCAGTAACAGTAGTAGTAAATATGGCGATATGGAGAAAATCACAAAATATTTACACAGTGAGATTTTTGATAAATATTCATCAGTAGGGGTGTGACGAGACGCTTACTCCACGAGACGAGACACATCACGAGATTGGGTTCACGAGAACGAGACGAGACGAGATTTTTTTAAAAAAATTTAAGAAATCCTCGATGAAATATATGAATGGAAAATAGTTTTTTTATTCAACTGAAAAATCACAAAATGCAAAACAATTTAGGTGCATTTTGAAATCAACTATTAATGATGAATGTTATTTAACTTTTTTTTTTAAAAACTATTTTAATGAATTATATGCAGTAAAGGACGTGCAAACACTGCAACATGTTTTGTATAAACTCTACCAACTGGCTTCTGCCCTGCACAATTTCACATTAGAAATCTAACTCCTTTCCACAAACCGAACATAAAAAAATAAACAGTATAAATAAAATAAATGTGTAAATAACAGAAAAATAACACTTTAAATGCAAACAGTAAGTGTATCAATAACCAAAGTACTGCTCTCTCAAAACTACAAGTGCAAACAGAAACAATTTTTTTCTTCAAGCATGAAAAAGAGAGAAACTACACAGAACAGCCTAAGATATAAGTCATGTTCTTTTTCAAGAATATAAGCATGTCGACTGTTTCTGGCAGCAGTTGAGACCAAAATGTTGCCACACAAATGATTTAAAAGTGGCAGGGGGATCTTCAATAGTAATTTCACGCTCCATCACGCTGACATCACATCGCCTCACGAGACAACTTTTCACCTCGACGAGAAATCTTGTCACGTTTTAATCTCGCGAGATCTCGTAAAACGAGATCTCGTCACACCCTTATTCATCAGTAATGTGGATATAATGACTAAGTGGGTAAAGGCAAATAACAGAACAGTTACAATAGTCTGGTAAGTTTAGAAAATGACATCATATTACTGTGATGCAGCCTTTAAAACCAAGAAAAGACACTTATTTTATATTACAATATTACAATATCCCAAATCTAAGACAATATCTAGTCTCATATTACGATATCAATACAATATCGGTATACTGCCCAGCTCTATAGTAAAGTCATACTACAGTTCCTATAGTTGCAGTCTCACACAATGCTGTGCAGTAAGCTCTGGCTACACCACAGATGTATTCTGGAATAGGAGGGGAAAAAACACTCTGGGTTGTTTGCATTTCTTTAAACCAATCCCAATGGTCTTGGGTGGGGCTAACCCCTGGACGTTCTGGTGGAACATTCAATAACTGGTGACTTGACAGTAACGTGAGCTATTCAAATCAGCTGGTACATGATTACACCTCATTATCTCTTACCAGTGTATCTCAGTGTGTACTTTGTCCACAGCAATGTTTGTTGTTGTTTTCCAAAGAGAAACAGCAGCTACAACAGCTCTAGTACTAGTACACTAGTAGCAGTAAAATCAGTTGTGTGTTAGTTATTGGGATTCTAGTAGATGCTGCTGTACAAGTCATTACAGCTGTAATCGTAGCAACAGCAGTAGTATTGTTAATAGTGGCATAATGATTCATAGAGGTAAATTGAGTTTTAGTCATCCCACTAAATCCTGTAATCTTAACAGGAACAGTTACAGGGTAGCAGCAGTGATGGTACAGGTGTCAGCGGCACTACAGTACTAGTACTAGTACAGTGGAAGCATGAGCAGAAACATTAGTGCTGGCAGCAGCAGCAGTAGTAAGCAGTGAGCCATATATTGATTTTTTGTGGCGACCCGCCACAGTTTCAACGTTGACTTGACGCATTGATTTTTTAAAATATTTAAAATGAAGTAGATTCTTATTCCATTTGTAGAGCTGTGCACATTTGACTCACCCAGCCCCTCCTTGTCCCTTGGCCGCCTCCTCTCTGAGTTGGGATCAACGGAAGTACATTTTTAGGATAAAGCCTGACATCCGACACGTCCCTCCCCTTCCTCTCTTAGTGTGTTGTCGTTCTCAAACTCTGACTGACTTCCGGAAACAACAACAAACTAGGAGCTAGTAAGCTGAAGCGGGGTGTAAATGTTCCACCAGAACCAATTCCTTCCTGAAACTATTTAGCAGAGCCACAGTCGCTGTGTTCGGGGCTTAGCCCCGCCCAAGACCATTGGGATTGGTTTAAAGAAATGCATACAACCCAGAGCGTTTTTTCCCCCTCCTATTCCAGAATGCATCTGTGGTGTAGCCATTTCTTACTCACCAGCGCTGTGGAGGAAGAGCTGGGAGTGCTGTAATGTGTATCTATGGCAACGGCTTTCACGAGTTCACCTGGAACTCCCAAGCTGCAAGTAAGTCTGTCTCTTATTGCTGTTGTTTTTCACTTAGAGCCTAGCCTTGGCTACGATAGCTGACATAAGCTAATGTTAGCGCTTGTTGTGGCGGACCTCTGCATGACATCAGTCCAGCTAACTTTAACCAGACAGGTTCTGTGTGAAAAAACAACAGCAGAGAGAAGCAGCATCTTGCTGCAGTAGTAGTTGTTATAGTAGTAGTAGTTGTAAGACAAGTAATCAGTACAGTAACAGCAGTTGTTCCTCACCAACATAGTTCTCCACATCGCTGATGTAGAAGGTGGGAGCAGGCATGGAGATGCCCAGGCCGTCCTTCTTCTGAACCAGGATCGGATCGTTGAAGCCGCCCTCCTCCAGGTAATCAAGGGTCAGCTGACTGCCGCTCAGCTTCACCAGCACATCATCAGCACTGCACCACACACACACACACACACACACACACACACACACACACACACACACACACACACACACACACACACACACCAAAACAATTTGAAGTCAGATCTTGAAAAGTTATTAGACAGTGCCCCCTAGTGGGATTACGAACACAGTGAGGAATAATATTGACACAAGGACAATAATTAAGAGTCCTTAATCAATCATTTCATTTCATAATAACAATAATGATATACAGTAGAAGGTTGACACATGTCTCTACCTTGGAAAGGTCCTACTGCGGAGCTCCTTTATAAAAACCTGACTGCCATTCTGAACAGCTTTGATATCTGTGCTTTGCCCCGTGTCATGTTTGCTCCAGTTTTTCTTCTTTTTCACTAAAAGACAGAAAAAACACATTAAGAGCCAGTTATGACATGATCACATAATTTCCTATTCAGACACAACAACTGTGAAGTGAAATGATCACATTACTAAGACAGTTTCACCTTTTCTTTGTTCAGAGAAACAAGTCAGTCACTTGATACTCACATGTGGATTTGCCGTGGTTCTTCTCGCAGTTTGGACAGTGATACACGTCAATGTCTGGAGCATCATCTTCATCCACCCCAACACAGCTGAAACAAAAAGAAACACGTTCTAATCCTCAGGAATATATGACTCTAAAGGACCCACGGTTAGGTGTCCCTGCAGTCACTAATGGTCACTAATGGTCACTGCTTTTATTATTGTCAAAAGTTACAAATGCATCCCTGCATTGACAGGAGGGCCGCAACTAACCATTATTTTTTAAACCAATTAATCTGGCAATTCTTTTCTTGAATAATTATTAAAAAATATATTTAAAATGTTTTGCCTAGCCCGCTCTCTAAAGCCCATGAACAACAGACATTCAGTTCACACTGATACACAGACAAACAGCATGTTGTTGAACATGAGATGTGAAAAAATATAATATAAAAATAGTTTGTTATTTTTCTGTTGCTTGACAAAATGATGAATCGACTAATTGTTTTAGCTGCAATACGCTGTAATGAATGTATGTGAAAATTTTGACCTGAAATTACCACAAAGTCCAAAACAGAATGTCTCTACTGTACTGGAGTAACATGAACAGAAAACATATTAAAATTCTAAAACCCATCAGGTCCTTGAATGTGTTTGTAATTTGGAATCTGGAGCATGAAAGGACACTGTAGCAGTCCTTAGGCTTTAAAATGAGTCCTGGTCCACCGGAGCAGGCCCTTATGTAAAGGACAATGCTGGATAAAGGGACAGGACAGTGGGGGACCGTATACACATTCTATAGTTCAGCACTGTGGTTTACAGCTGCTGTGAAAGTGTGAGTGAAAGTGCTGGTTGAATTTGGTCAGTTTTGGTCATTTGGTTTTCCTTTCATTTACGCTTTTTAAAAAATAATTCTATTTCTATTTAATTTAATAAAAAATCAAATCACTAGAAAACAGAAACAAAAAAAGGCCTGTTTCTGTCATATTCTGGTACCAGATGTCATTTCCACGACAACAGCGACCATGCACCAGTGTTGCTTTCAGCCCAGGCTAAATGACTGATAATGCTTAAAATGCTTAATAATTTCACGATGTCACATTTATGTATTAGCCTCTCCCTGTCTCCTTCTGACTCTGTTTCTATCTGCTGAAGACAACTTTGCCCGAAGAGAGTCCAACCAGCGGAGGAAACAGACTTTCAGTTCACGACTGCAAGCACCGAGGTCTGATTCCAGCCGACTTCCTGTTGCTGCTGTTAAGCTTGCTGATCTCCGATGCTATTTTAATCAGCAATTGTGTTACAAGTACAGTACAACGTCATCAAAAGTGCGTGTTTACATCTACTGTTTTGATTGAGAGACCCCTAGTGGCACAAAATTAGATACTGTATGTGTAATGTGCGCACAACATTTGTGTTATATAGTTGTAATAATTAACATACAAAGGCTTCAGCAGTGATGCAAAAAATTACAACACTGTAGACGTAAAAAAGTGTCTAGTTGATTGATTTGTGCAGCTCCGTTTCAAACAGCAGCTGTCATCCTGTTCACAAGAACATTCCTCCCATTAGGAGGCGCAGCTCCCGACATCAAAAGACTGGGAGATTCCCACAATGCTTCACTTTCCACCCGTGAACTCTACGGCTTAACTACACCACTTACTCACTTTTACTGAAGGCAAATACAACTGTGTGTGTGTGTGTGTGTGTGTGTGTGTGTGTGTGTGTGCGCGGACATTGTGGAAATGCACTGGTGGCTTGGAGGAAACCTCCTAAATTCCACTATAAATGGAATGTACAAACAGAGTTTGAGTGAGGTATGGTCACTTTAATTAGTTTGCTAGAAAAAAAGGACATGTACTTGTTTTTAGGAGTAAGAACGATACAAACTGTTGTCAAGGTGACAACAGTAAAGCTGTGGCACAGCCCTATTCTGCTGTAACAGGATCAGGCTACTGTGGAAGTAAGTCTGGTTCATGGGATTTTGAAAGAGAAAAGCCGTTGAATAATTAGCATTGAATATTTATGCACTGAAATGATGTATGTTTTTGTAATTGCCTCTGAATTTTACTATTCAAATTTTCAACAACTTAACTTTTACCTTTTATTTTTCAATATTCACATATTCAACATTTAAAAACGCAATATACCCAGTTTAGATGAAAAAAACAATGTATAAAATCTAGCGTTACCATCCAGGAACCCAGGGAAAAGCAATCGATTCTAGATTTAGAGCAGCAGCTGATAGGGCAGAGATACTTCTCTCTTTGATGGACTTTAAAATGTAGCCTAGTGGTAACATGTTATAACACGTTATTTAGCTGACTTTAATGATAAATTACAAAACTTTGTCAAGGTAGAATTTATGGCAGAACCGTTACATTAAATTTCCTTACTATAGATTGTACTGGTGTACCTAATAAAGTGCCATTTCATCCAGATTAGCGCATGCTACAAGAAACAGGCCAACAGATTGCTCGGTTCCCAGTATTTTTTGCCCCACAACTTTATCTAATGGTGTGAGTCCATTGTCAGCGTCTTTTCCCGCTTTCCATTCATTTTCTACGGGAGCAGCCGTGCAAAGCATTCTGGTAGCATCGCGTTGACTTGGCTGCTTCTCATTTGCATAAAGCTGAATCCAGCTGACTTTATGTAAATGAGGAGCGACCTGCTCATCTCGCCACCTCTCCAAATCTGACAAAAAAATCTTTTAAATTTACCAATCTGAAATTAAGACAGATTCAGCAACTGTACAGATTATTTTTGGTTTTAAACGTTTAAGCTATTTTGGTATAATAAGAGATGATATCCCGAACGAGCCGCCATTATGGTGGGTTTTGAAATCCCAGAGCAGACAGACCAACGTGAGGCGTTTGTCCAATCAGCTGCAGCCATTGCGGTTGTAGGTGGGTGTAGCCTGTTTTCTTTGCTTGTCAGTGTTTGAAGCAAAACTGGTGGCGAGCCCATCCCTCAAAACAACAGTATCTTAACAGCGCGGTCCAATCAGGCACAATGAGGCTGATCTAGAGATTTGGCATGTCCCATGTTCTCTGTCTAGATGTCACACATCCAGGTAGCGATGTAGACCAGACTGGGGGAGCAGGGAACCTGGATCAGCCTGCTCAGAAATCCGCTACAGCGCCCCCAACAACTGAGAAATGGGCACAACCACAACAAAACAACATGCTGGATAGCCCAAGAGGCTGGGCGTTCATCTAGCATGTGTTTGTGTACTTACATCGGGCATAGCAGCAGCTCGATCGCAATGCTGTAAGATATGTATGGTATGGAGAGCAACATAAAGATCAGTATTAAAGACCAAAAATCCACATGTAAGAAGCCAGGTGGGGGAAATGGATGTGTTACACAACAGAGGCCTTTAACCCAGGACACTGTGGGTCATAGCAGGGCCAAACCCCTCCAGGCCAATGACAGGCCAGCCGGGTAGTTAGCAACCTCGGCAGGCATCTCAAGTCCAACAATGTCAAAGCAAATGAGCAATTCACCAAATATTTTCATAAAACTGCCGTATTCAAACTCTACACAATGGATTTCTCGCATAAAAAAGTCTCCGACGTGAAATAGTGATGGAAAAGCAGACGGAAATTGTAAAAAGTTTGGCACACTCCCCGATCTAAAATGGATTACTTAGCTGAACTTTATACATTGTATGTTGCATCTGAATTTAGTGTATTGAATTTTTAACATTGGAATTTTGAATCTGAATATGTGAACTAAGAAAAATAAAGCTGAAAATAAGTAAAATTCAGAGGCAAACCAATTCAGATACATAAGTTCAAAGCATAAATATTCAGAGCTAAAAATTCCATGGCTTTATAATTTCAAAAAACAATAAACAGACTTACTTCCATAGGCCACCTCCAATTTAACTTCTCTACATGTGTTAGTTTCCCAATTGATTTTGTGAATTTATTGACCTATTCTATACTTTATGATCACGTCCACAGTTCTGAAAGACTTCTACCGCTCACCTTCCTTCCCTTATACATGTAAATGTATGGTTATCACTGTTATATCACTGTTTGTAAAGATACACATGTTGAGGGTTTGACATACTATAATGTGTACAGTTCATTTCAAAACGTTTACACAAACTGGAACTAACTAGGTTTTTATGTAACCCTTTTGTTGTCCTCGGGTCACAATAGTTTACATGCACAGCAGTACCTAAGTAAGGACTACGAGCCAATCAGAAGCAGAGGATGGGGGCAGGCCCTGACAATACCTAGGTAAGGACTACTAGAACAAAAACAAAAAGCATAATATGAGCACTTTAAAGTGTGCAATGCTATATTTTATCAACTTTACCTAACTTTATCTTTAATGTCCTCTAACTATTAGTGCGGTTCAATCAGGAGGAGCAGGGAACCTGGCTCAGCCTCCTCAGGCGTTCATCTACCATGTGTTTGTGTACCAACCTGTCCTCATTCCCAAGTCATCAAATACTGATGCTTGGTGAGTGGCTCTCAGATACCGACGCAAAAGGCACTTAAAGCGTCTTTATGGGACAGAGCAGCAGCTTGACCGCAGCGCTGTAAGATACGTATGGCAAGGAGAGCAACAACGGTAAAGAGTAGTATTAAAGACCGAAAATCCAGAAGAAAGAAGGCAGATGTGGGGGATGGATGAGGAGAGAGAGAGAGAGAGATATAGAGCTGTTCTGTAGAGAAGAGAGGAGAAGGATCACCTTGTGACCGGTGCAGAGAAATGCACCGCTGGTATGAACAGCCAGGCGCGCGATTGGGCACAAATCTACAACTGCTGGACCGGCGCCCCAAGCAGTTGGGGAGTTGGTGCCTTGCTCAAGGGCACCTTGGCCAGGAGGTGAACTGGCACCTCTCCCATTGCTACTGAAATGTGATCTGAAGCTAACATTAGCCTCCAAATAAATGAATCAAGCTATAAGCTACATCAACATGGCGATATTGGTTTACTGGATGTGAGCTATTTTTGTATACATCCATGTACCAATACATGTCTGTGTTTGGCCATGGCATCAGTGAGACATTTTTATTTTAGATTGCAGCAGAAAGATCTGCTGTGATTGAGCTTCAGAATGCTCGGGGAAATGTAACGTTACGTTAGCTTGTATGGACACTTCCGCATTACTTCCTCAAAAAAAGATCTAACTTAACTTGAGCTACTGAAAAGCTATTTGTTTCAGAAAACAGCAATGCTATAGAGAAGTAGTTGAACTGGTAATGCTACTGCTCAACACTGCTGGCAATTCTAGTTCTGTAGCCAATCATTTCTACGTCACTTCCCGAATCATGCTGTTATGGGGTTCCCATTACATGGTACCTCCTCAACTCACCTCGATTCTACTCGCCTTTCTTGTTTTCCATGATGATAAAAAGTCCCTGGTTCCTGCTAACAGGTACTTTTTTAGTACCACCTCTGTCGAGGTTCCAAGAGAGTGGAGGCGATACCAAAAGGTGACATAAAGACCTGCAGCCCGCTGATTGGTTGGAGAGAATCCTCACTAATCACTGCATCATTGTTGCTTGCGACAGATTGTGGGGGTGTCCTGAACAACCCGCTAACATTTTACAATAGGAACATATTGGTTGTAACTATGTTACAGTGACAACCTTTCTAAATTAGCACAAAACATAACATTTCTGTATTGACATTATTTTGTAACTAGCCAACTTATGAGCCCATACCAACATATCTGTTATGAGCATAGACGGTTAATATATGTAGACAGAGCATCGGGTTTGGCAAGTGCTGCAAATGCAGAAGTGCCTTAAAGATGAACTGAACTGAAAAAATAAAAGTTGATAACTTGTTGGTTATGATAATTACAAATAAATTACACTAAAACTTTTAATTAAAAAAATCAATATAGCTTTTTTAAAGCAACACAAAAATTGTGTTTGTTGGTATTAGAACGCTGACAATATCGATGACGTCACTGGCATGGTAGGACGAAGGTATACAGGCAACATTATACTGAAAAGAGGCAGATAAATGGAAAATGTAATTGGACAAATTAAGCCAATGGGATCGGTTGTTAGCTGCACGTAGGAGAGTTAGCCAAGTTTGACCATAGATGCACAGAGGATTCACGAGTTTTTCTGTTTACTTTAGGCAGGTGCAGAGTTGGCGGATTTACTATGGAACTAGCAGCTGTTTCTGCATCAACAATGTGCCATGAAACGGTGAACATCAGCTAGCTTCAGGGTGAGTAGAGGGACGTTGGATTCTGTGGTTTAGCTAGCGGCTAGTAAACGTATTATTATCGATCTATGATATCGTCGGAGTCTTGGTTTATTTATACAGTCTATGGTCTGAGTGCTAGCTTCCAACGTATTTAGCTGCTAGCCCTTTCCCTCGGTTGGATCGTTTGGTATCTAGCTTGGTGTTGTGTCTCAATTTCAAGTAATGCCCAGTGTGTCAGTCTCTGTTTTGTTGAACGCTTTAAGCCTATACGTTGGGCTTTATTTTTGTAAGTGAATATGTTTGTGTTTTGTGTATGTGACAACAACGTTACATCCAACCCTTTGCCTAGTAGACTTGATAGTATGCTGGATAACAGGTAAACATACCTGTCTATCCTCGGGTTGCCGTGAGCGTTTCAGCGCCCTGTCTCTGCGGCAGGTAGCATTGGTGGTGTTACTTGCCGGTGGTCTATCAGTCTGCCCTGTTCTGGAGCCTGAAGGCATCAGGTTTCAGTCTGTTGGACTTAACCCTCACCAGTGACGCTGTTGTATCAGAAGCACAGCTTTCCAAATAGTCTGTCGCTAAAAAATGCTACTGACACGAAATCCAGGGGCTGTCGGAGGGCTAGCCCGTTTTAAGGCAGCTAGCTGCTAGCCATGAGTTAAGGACTGTTTTTTCCTTGTCAAAGGTAGCCTGTGGAAATGTGTTGTAACCCCGGCTGCCTTAGCCCTATACAGTTCCTTACTGCAGCCAGGGGCGATACAGTATGACCCCCCCAGACTTCTTTCCTTCCGTTTCCTCAGCCATATGTCTGCTAGCCTCTGACTCTTTGTATGTTGTTCCTATGGCTGCGCTGCTAGTGCTAGTTAGCCAAAGAGTAGCTTACCATGCCAGTGACGCAGTAAATTTTGGAATTCCAACATGGTGGCGCCCGTGTAACAACAACACTTTCAACTTGCCTTTTAACAAATTCACCCATTTAATATTTGTACCAGTGAGAAGAAATAAATACATCTGTTATTACACCATTTTTTTCATTCCAGTTCAGTTCATCTTTAAACCTGCATTCTATCTGATCTCCAACAAGGGGAGATTCCTTAAACCTGCATTCTATCTGATCTCCAACAAGGGGAGATTCCTAAAACCTGCATTCTACCTGATCTCCAACAAGGGGAGCTTCCTTAAACCTGCATTCTACCTGATCTCCAGCATGGGGAGACTCCTTAAACATGCATTCTATCTGAATTCCTGAGGTGGGTATGGCTACGGCCAAGAGCGTCCCATGTCATGCTGTCCCATCTCATGCCGTCTCGTCTCATGCTGAGGCATGTCCAACGGTAAGAAATAGGGGGACAGTCCCCGGCTGGATCTGTCCCCGGTTTTCACTGTGACTGACGGACCCGAAATTGGAATGAAAGAAAGAAAACATTGACCAAACGTAGCCGATAGTTGCTCAATACAGCCAGAGCCAGCGCTGCTCAGAGATCAGAGATGTTTTAAAATGCCGTATTTTAGCATGATAAAATTACTGATTATTTACATGGAGTCTGGTGGGTTTAGCGAACACAATTTTGTGGACTGTTATGTTTCAAAAAATGATCTTAATCTTTAACAGAAAGGTCGACCTCCTTAGAAATCCTTTCCATAATGTTGTCAGTAGCTCATTTTGCTACTGAGCCTGTCAGTAGCAAAATGAGCATTTTTATGAACGTAAATACAAGCTGGACAATTATCCTATTAACTTACATTGTAGCTTGTTTCTCTGCTGCCGACTGCAGCGATCTCGTTTAATACTGCATTAATGTCAAAGGAAACTTTTTCCTCAATAGGGAAATTTATTGTAAATTTATTGTATCCAATTATAATGAGTTGTTGCAGAAACAAGCCTGAAGCAATAAAACTAAAGCTGTCAGATAAATGTAGTTCAGTAAACATTACAACATTCCCCTCTGAGGTGCAGTGGACTAGCTACAAGTATGAAGTAGCAGCAGGGGTTATTCTAGGATCAGACCTTTAGGGGGGCTCAGCCCTAATGAGAACAGCTCTAGGTCTAGTGTCCCCGTTTTAAGATTTACAAAATAAAACATTACGTGTTTTGGAGTTATATACGCTTCTGGAAAAAAAAAATGTCCCCGGATTTTGTCAGAGAAATCTGGTATCTTAAAGTCCCTGGTAAGTTCGTGACCACGCTTGTTGCAATCAATTGAAAAACGTTGAAAAATTGTTAAAGTAACAATTTTAACCATACATATAGTTTGCTCATTTCTGGATGTTATTGTTGTGCGTACGTTAACGTACATTTGATAAAACCTGCATCAGCGACGCAGCCATTTCTGCCAACTAACGGCAGGATTTCTTGAGAGTGATAAGGATTTGCACACACAACAAGAATACAAATAAATATGTTACACCCTTTCCAAGACACTTTTTATTTTTATATTCTATATTGTTTAAACACTTCACTGGGACATTGTTGCAAATACAATTGTTTATCAGCATGGCGAGAGGGCATGAGATGGGAGGCTCCAGGTTACAGCCATAGAAAGATTTTTTTAGTTTGCCTATAATCTGCATTTATTTTACAGACGGAAATATTTTTTTAAGTATTTTATTCATTAGCATGATAGCCGAAGCGAGCTTTTACTTTGAAAAGTAAGAGAGCTATTGTTTAAAGTATTTTATTCCAGATGCAAGCTTTTATGTTGAAAAGTAGAAGCTCTGGGATGGCACCAGGCGGGATGGCAGAACTTTTTTTTTTTTAAATTTGCCTATAATCTGCATTTATTTTATAGACGTTGGTATGATAGTCTGCATTTATCTTGTAGACATTTTTAAAGTATTTTATTCATTGCATGATTGACGTTACTGTTTAGTTAAAAAAAACACCAATATTTCAAGTATTTTATTTATTAGCATGATAGTTGACACAAGCTTTTACTTTGAAAAGTAAAAGTAAGAGATATTTTATTATTATTATTAGTATTTTATTTTGAAAAGTAGAAGCTCGGGGACAGCAGCAGGTGGGACGGCAGAAGCACTTTTTTAGTTTGCCTATAATCTGCATTTATTTTATAGACGGACATTTATTTTGAAAGTAGAAGCTCAGGGACGGCAACAGGCGGGACGGCATGACATGGGACGCTCCAGGTCACAGCCATACACTCTTGGAATTCCAGCAAGGGGAAACACCTTAAACCTGCATTCTATGTGAATTCCTGCAGGGGGCGACTCCTTAGCCCTGCATTCTATCTCAATTCCGGCAGGGTCGACACGTGCGGTTGCAAAAGGAATTTAATTCCTGTAGAGTCTGTGAGAAAGTGACCCACTTCTCACTTGATTTATTACCAAGGGAGTAAGCCTCTCCTCTCTAAGTGTAGCTACCATGGGGCCATTTTAATGCAACAAGCCATCATCTGCAGTTAGCATTCCATTGACTGCCATTCATTTTGGCGCCACTTTGACAGTGAATAACTTTACATATGAGGCGTTTCAAGACTGTTTGTCCGTTGTTTATTTCTAAAGAAACATGAAAATGTATAAAAGCCTCCATTACCTTGTAGCTCACGTTATGGCTCCGTAGCAGACATTTTTGTAAAAATAGAATGATTGTGTCATAACCACGCCACTTGCTGTCGCGTAGTTGACAAATCACGTATTGCCAGGAGAAGCACGCAGACAGTTTTGACTAACATCAGCTGTTCAAGTTTAATTACTAACGATATCTAGCATGTTAGTTAACAGTAATTAGCCTGGGCCTATGTTATCTCCTAAGATATTCCTATGCTTTCCGTCTCTGCTGATTAGGAATGATTGAGATTTCTCTTGGCAGAGCCACCAGAAGACTTACATCTTTCAGACACGTTGCCCACATCTTAACTATGTTGTCAAGCTCAGTTGGAGGCTGTGCAGTAACGCCTAGCCATCACCGGAAAAGTGCTTCTATTTTCCTCACTGGTCTCCGTCCAGACCAACGGGATCTGTTGGTCCACTTCTTTAACTGTCTGTTTATTACCTCAGTCAACATTTTCATAATGAGTTTATGGTCTTAATCGCTTCTGCAACACAGAATGATGATCATTTTTGAATTATGGTCTTGTTGATTTTAAAATCTGCGATAAAGCAGGGGGTGTTTTAGGGCGTGGCTATGATGTGACTGACAGTGAAAGTGTGTAATGTAACGTAGAGTGTAAGGGCTGTTCCCTCACTCCTCCCTCTTGTCTAAAATCATCACATCAGCAACCAGGTTGGCTGCGCCCGTAACGGCAAACTTGATAACTCATAGCAATGGGTAACCTCACACATGCGCTGATCATTAATAGACAGTCTATGGTTATGAGCTAATCCTGGCAGATAATAATGTATCAGTCAACCAATTTATGGGTCAGGCTCTATGGTATTTACTCTCCCTCAGCTGTTGCTTGGCTCTTTAGCTGCCAGATAATTGACTTCCTCCCCAGCTAGCACTGTTGCAAACGGCATAGTCCTTTAGAGATTGTGTGTTGCTTTAGTTAAATAGGTTGATGTTAGACAAAACCCAGAATAAAACAATGAGCTCAATTAGAGTTGGACAATATCCATGACATATCATAACAATAATGTGGGGTTTGACCCCTTTTACATTATACACATTCATACAATGTAGAAACATATGGACTAATGCAGCTTCAGAAGTCCAACAACTGCAAAAGCAGTTTTACTGTATGTGAATGTTGGACTGTTCACTCAACATGAGCTCAACCAGTGTGTCGAATGCACAGTAAAAATAAGACATTGTGGTTTTCTGGACAGTTAAAACTATTTCCTGATCAACAACAGCTGGGCACAACAACTGCAAGCAGCATCTCAAAAGGTCTCTGCTTAACACTGCTGCGACTTCAACAGGCCCACACAACATGACTCTGAGCTGTAAAGCTTACAAGTTGTGGCAAAGAGTCCTCTGTCACTTTTGATGGAGCTGGGCGGTGTGTTTTTGTGAAGTACTAGACACAAAGAAAAACGGATACAGGCTTCTGATCTGATTCTAGGCCAGCAAATAAGCATGTTCTCCAAAATATTTGATTGTTACATAATTTTGGTAGTGAAGTAACATTACTACTACATGTTCATTACAACATGTGTTATTATATCTTCTTACAACTAGCAAAATCCTAATTTCCCACCAAACAAACTACCCACTTGATATTTGCTTGACAAATAATACTAGGGCTGCTTAAATGACTACTTGAAGCTGAATATAAATCCAATAGTAAAAAAAAAAAAAACATTTGGAAATTACTATTCAAAAGGTGTTTTTTTTTCCAAGTGTTGGCTAATGTTAAAGACAATGCTTTTGTCACGTCAAATCTGATGAGCAACAAAGTTAGCGGGAGTGTGCAACACAAGGCATTGTGAGATCTTAAGGCCCTGGCACACATCATGAATAAGCTTGTTCTAACTAGCATGAGGGTCCCTACAAGTAAACCAAAGTCTTTATAATCTATTGTTTTAATAAACTGTCTGTACGCTTACAAAGTTCTCAATGCTTGGGTTTACATGTAGGGACCGTCATTATGCTACCGTTGAAGTAGAGTGTTATTTTCAGCCTCATTAGTATAGAATTAGCAATTTCTTTTTAACTTACCAGTGCCCCAACTACTAGCGTTACAAGCTAATTAGCGGTTTGCGCTAAAACTGTTTACTTTCGATTAGCATGAAAACATATCCCGGAGAACAGTTGACTTGACACCCATGTGTTATTAACCCCTAGATTCATTTTGCGTCGGAATCGTCCTTCTAAAAGCTGTATTCTCATTACAATGACAATCTGTAAGAAACTGTTTTCTAATAAACCACTAAAATAGTAGTGACAGCACCGTTGGGCATAGTTATCAATGCCGTTAGCATGGTGGCTAACACTAATGTTACTATATTTACAACATTTTAGCTGTGCTTTTAAACATGTTGTCATTGTGCTAACCGACGACTGTTAGCCTTTACAACAGGGTCGCTTAGCTAATTGCAACACTGTGTGCTTGTGGATGAAAATGAAGGCAAACAAAGCAATTTGCCAGAATACAATGCTCCATGATGTAATTGCCCCTTCTGGAGTAATGTTGGAAGCACGCTTGCAGATAGCATGTAGGCCATAACAACAACTACAAGCTAATACTGTCATTGGCAAGCATATACCTGGGGAGTGTATTAAATACAAATAATAGGCTGAATTTGAGCATTAAATATTCATGTGTATATATATATATATATATATATATATAATATATATACATATATATATATATATATATATATGAACTTCTAATGGTATTATAGAGGAAGATGAACAGCTCTACGTCATGCTGTGGGATCCCCCAGGGTACCGTCATTGGTTCACTGCAATCCTTTTGAACATGTTACCATCTGTGTTATCACAATTATGCTTATGACAAATAATACCATAACATCATTTTTAGTGACTACATCTTAAACAAAATACTACTGACATTTTATTTGACTGGAATTTATTTTATTTTGCCGTAATAGATGTCTAGTTCATGCAGGATCCTGAATGATTGCAGGGAAACTATTAAAACACACCTTTCTTTTGTCAAGAAAACAATAAAACAATTGTGTAACCTTTTAGATGTGAACACATAGAATTCCCTCCTGTATACGAATGACATAGTACGCTGCACCAAGCTAAAATGGGGACATTTAGGGTCTAAATTTAAAGATAGATCTTTTTTCATAATGTTGATGCGTGACTGGAGGTCATGGCTATCCCCAGCATTTCATTCACCAGCGCAAAATTTGATAAAGCTGCATACAGCCCAGAAGCAGCCTCGGAAGCATTAAAGGTTAACGTTCAGGCGCGTAAATACTGTCCATTGCTCTGAAGGGGTTATACACCAAGCGAAACACAATTAATGAATGATCTCAGACAAGGAGAGTGCAACCGAACAGCAGGAAACATGGCAAAACAAAGACGAGTGCAGGGACAGACTTGTGTAGCAAGCACAAGCTAGACAAACAGGAGGGAATCTAATGTGATGGTCATAACAGGGATCATTACAGCTTAAGTA
>NW_022603049.1:0-37391 GCF_008692095.1 Etheostoma spectabile
TATCAGGCTATTTTCTGTAACTCAGAAATTGGGGAAGCTGACTCATGCGGAATGTAAAGCTGACGTACATTGTATTTTTCTTACATGTCAATTGGATTCTGACTTTTAATTCAAATATTTGGCATCCAAGAAAATTTTGAAACTGATGATGTATCAGTCATTTTGCTGGTGGTTTCTTGGTCACAGCAACAAGCTTGATCAGTGACATACATTTGCACACCACGTATCACAGTGAAGATTAATATGTACATGGTTTGCAGAACTGTACCTTGTGTTATCTTTGGGCTGCTCTATGTTCTTCTGCAGAAGGATAAATCCCAGTGTTGACTCACTCCGGTTATTTAAGCACCAAACGCCCCCTGGTGGACTTGAACCACACCATCCTTCGGTTAACAGCCGACTGCGCTGACCTATTGCGCCAAAGCTGGGGAACATTAACTTGTTGTGGGGGGGTGGGGGGGGGTGGGGAAGAAAGGAAGAGGAGGGGGAAGAAGGGGGAAGAAAAAAGAAAGACAAGAAAAGAGAAAAAGAGGAAAAAATGACACTTGAAGACATGAAGGTATTTTAACCCCCATGAACACTTATAGAATTTTTTTGATGTTTTTAAATTTTGTGCCAGCCACGGCTGGGATTCGAACCGTCGAACTGTGGAACATTAAGTCTACCGCCAGTCTAGACATTTACTGTCCCCTACTGTCTTTTTAAAGAACTGTTCTTAGTATTTTTAATTGTCCACAAGGCAGATATTCCATCATTTCTTTATTTTTAGTCCAGTTTTCCAGTTTAAAAACTGTTTATTGCCTTATTTGGAATCACTTTCCAGAATTTGGGGTGTTCCTCAGTTATAAAGCTTGGCTGGGGTTGTAAATATTGATACAATAAATAATAATTGCAAATAAATAATCATTGTTAAGTTCCCCACACCTTACAGAAAGGCTTAGTTTTGATCTGATTGCAAGGATTGTTGGGCATCTTTTATAAATGAAAATTGATACACTGTATTATTTATTCCTACCTTCCTGAAGTGAAACGCATCCTACTGTAACTGTTACTGCATGTTGTCATCATTGTCATCACCATTATCACCATTATTATTATTAATATTACTATTATTATTATTATTATTGTTACCCACTTTAGTGTAGAAAAAAAGAATAATAAAGATTTTTTTGTCAAGGTTGATGGTAACTGTTGATGCACCCTCTTCTTTTTTCTTTTATTTTATTACAGTTGGCTTTATTCAACCACTGATTAGAACATTGATTATTTTTCTTAAATCAGATCTTGAGTGCTTTTCATTTTTGCCCCTCTAACAGTTTTCTTCTTTTCTTCTAAATTCTTTTTTAGCATTCTAAGTTTGTACTTAAAGAACTTTTTTCAGGAAACCCAAATTTTGTCGCCCAATATGGAGGAGTAATGGCTCTTTACAGTGAATATGCAAAAGAAGATGTTCTCAAATTCAGCCCAGGTAAATGCTCAGCTCAAATTCACACAGACCTAAACCTACTCAACTAATGCTGGTTTCAATATTCTAAAATCAATGCCAGAGAAAAATGACAAAGTTTGATAACATTTTTTATAATGTATAACAAGTATTGGCATTTTACAATAAAGTATTGGCTTTTTCCTTGCAAAGTTTTTTCCCCAATAACAAGCATACCATTAGTTACGGTTCATGTGGGTGTCACTATGGGGCAGACGGTTGAATGCTGGTAATGTAGCCGAGTGGTCAAAGGCCCTGGAGTAAGGCTCTAGTCTCTCTGGAGGCGTGGGTTCAACTCCCATCACTGCAGTTTTCAAATATTACATAGCTGGAAGCCACCCAAGTCTGTATGTGTATCATTTGGGCTGATCTTGGTGAAGTAACTAGAATCATCCATCAATCACCTTGCTGAGATTGTTCCTTGTTAACCTGAGGTTGGTGAACCCTCCTATTCCATATATTGATCAAAGTAATTGTCATTATCATTTTGGCCATAATCATGCAGCCCAAAGAGATTTCATCAAACCAGGTTGGGCAAGTAACCTTTCTGCTGACTTCTTGTAAAATAAAGCAAGTAACATCACTTAAAGAAAGCTACTGCGATGGCTGGGAATCAAACCCAGGTCAACTGCTTGGAAGGCAGCTATGCTCACCACTATACCACCATCACTGGACAATACAATGTTCACTTCAAATCTTGTAATACATCTGGGCATTGAGACTGTGAAGTGCACTCTATCACTGAGCTACAGCCCCTGATGAGTCAGAAATTCCCTCCAGGGGGTCCTGTGTTATCACATCAACTAGAATGGGAAGTGTGTTCATATACATTGTCGCCCTTCGATAGCTCAGTTGGTAGAGCGGAAGACTGTAGAGGTATAAATTAGAAATCCTTCGGTCGCTGGTTCAAATCCAGCTCAAAGGAGCAGTCTTTTAAAGCGTTTCCCTTCACAGATCAATGAAATCTTTCTGATTCTGATGTAGAGATGGACAGACGACCCAAAAGCATAATACTTCTTGCCGAGACAGAACAAGAAAAAAAAGAGGTTGGGGAGATAGAGTTAAGTCCTGACAGAATAGAGCACTACAGACAAAAGTTGTAAAATAGTGCCAAGTGTGAACAGAAGAATTGAAAAATAATTAGCTCCTCCTTTCTCCTGTTTTGTACACAACCCAAAGTTTTACAAAACAAAATATAACTTTCCCTGAATCCCTCAGTTAAATCACAGTCAACATTTGTCTCACAAACTGTCTCAATGTCCAATTTAAATAATTTATCCAACAGAATTGAAACTTTAACTCACCCCCGCTGTTTGAAATTGCTTCCTTGTCGTTTGGATTTCAGAGAAGAATCAGCAGAGCCCTCCTTGGTGGGAAAATACAAAGTCATAACAAATTCAGTTGTCTCCTACAAGGAGAAGACACTGAGGACAGATACAGAAGTCATATACTCTGAGAGGCATTGGAGATCTTATTATGAATAATTAATATGAAAATCATTGGTAAAATTTCCATTACAAGTTACTGTTTGAAAAAATGAAAAGAATTGTTATTGAGATAAAGGCAGATGAAGTGTTTATGACCCATCAATGATGACAAAAGGATACATCAGCTGTCGGGGGTCTAATTTAAAGGAAATGGTACTCTTTAAAAGTGTTGGGGTTCTAGCGTTAAACTAATGAGGAAGAATTTGACAAATCTAAATTAACCAAAGACAAGTCCACGATCTTATTCTATCAAATCTTACACATGAATCCTTCAAGTCCTGACCATTCCCTGACCGGGAATTGAACCCGTGTAGCTGCGGTGAGAGCACCGAATCCTAGCCACTAGACCATCAGGGAGTCACATCTATTAGATGACATCTTTGTAGATGTGAGTTTCCTTTTCACTTACTGGAATGACTCATATTGTTTTAGACGAGGAATGGCGCCTGGCTAGAGCTTCAGAAGGCAGGACATGACAGATTACACATCTGTCACATAGTCAGTTTGTAGTCTTAAATACCAAGTCTCTTGCTGTTCCTTGACTAGTTGCCCCCCCCCCCCTGCTTTGCATCGCTTCAGGTAAGTAGAAAGCAATCTGTTATGCACCTTTGCATTGCACGAAAATGTCCAAATTTGGACCTGAATCCAACAATAACATTACTTGACACTCACATACATTGGTTTTCAGGTAGAAATGTTGGTCAGGGGTTTAGTTACTGCTTGAAAAAAGGGAAAGGTCATGTTTTTTATTGCAAATTCCAGCACATTTCTAAAACTATTCTTTAAAATATGTTCATTTACCATTCAAAACAAAAGTACAATCATAAAACAAATACTACTTAGATATTATTATGACTGAAAACTGTGAGATATATTCTGACAAAACTACTCTGGCAGATGAGTAGTGTCAATGTTGCCTTGGTAAATAATTAGCAGCTGGTAGATAAATCTCCCATCAGGAAATCAAACCCCAGTCTTCCATGTGACAGGCGGAGGCGTCATCCAAAGTTTACGTAGTATAGTGGTTTTCGCATTGGAACAAGTTGCACTATTTGAAATATGCCTTTGAGATACAAGAACTTCTTCACTTGGGACAGCCACTGACTCCCAACTTGATGGGAGCAATCTTGCGCTTTCAGATTAGGAGGGGCTGACTTTCATCCCGACTGCTTGACACTGGACTTTAATCTGCCCCAGTGGCACTATAGATTACTGCCTGATGAAGCCAACAGAACCACATCATCTGCAAAGAGCATTAAAGAACTCTAAGGTGCCCAGACTTGACACTCTCCCACCTCCTGCTGCGCCTTGAGACGTGTTGTTCATGTCCAGGAGTTGTGCTCTTTCCATCGCTTGATGTGAATATTCACATTTAGGGGTCAGGAGTTCTCCTCCCATGTTGAACACAGCCTGAGCCAAGGCCCGCTTTCCCCTCATGAATAGTCCAACACGTTTGCTGGGACTTCCTCGAGTCCTAAGCTGGTAGAAAAATCTCCCCGTCGGGGAATAGAACCCCGATCTTCCACGTGATAGGCGGAGATACTGTCCATTATACTAACGAGGAACGGCCAAGCTCTATTTTTGGCACATCAATCAATAGGTGGCGCTATTCCATTATTTATGCCACAGTAAATACATGTAGGTAGGGCTGCACGATTATGGCCAAATGATAATCGCGATTATTTTGATCAAATTTTGATTGCGATTATTCTCACGATTATTTGTTGATTTTAACCAAAACAATTTTATTGTCACATAGGCTATATTATAACTGCGAGAGGGAGTGTGATGGACGCTACTCACAGAGAGACGGCTGATCATTATGAACGGGTCGAACGGCGGATACACACGTCGTGTGTATTAAACGTCTGTATCTTCACTGCGCTGCATTTTTATGAACTATGATATTCTGGCCATGGGTCACATCTCTGGTCCTGGTCCAGGCTTCGGTCCAGCAGCTCCGTCTCCCACGCTGTTACTCTACCAACTGAAGTTAGTTGCATTCAATAACTTCTTCTGTGTCCTTCACCGTAGTGGCCGCGATAGCAGTTACCCGCGGAAACACTGGTACAAATACAGGTTTGCCCCCTCATACTTAACAATATGCAGCTGTGTTAATGAAAAATTAAAACTGTAGACATATATCAGAAGTGTGGACCGGCGGCCGCTGTGTGGCGGGGCGCGGAGAGTAAGAGGAGAGAGAGTAGGACGAGAGAGCGTAGAACAATCCCACACAGGCACGGCTTTACAGACGAAATGGGTCATGTAACGCAAAATTAAACCATATCCATATAAACAGCATTGCAGCGGATGCGAGGACAGAACAGTAACAGACGCTACTAGCTAACAGACGCTGACTAGCACTGGTCACTGCTGTTGTCTGAAAAACAACAAATGGGACAAAGTGTTGCGTTTACTGGTAAACTGGTAAACCTTGAGACTGACGTATTACCGACTGCTATCTGTTGAGTTTTCCTCCCGTTACTCTGTCCTCTGGACTGTCTACATCTAGAAACTAAGCTGCACGGGTGCAGTGAACTACTCTGACTGGCTCATGAGCAGAAGGCTTTACGGCGGGAGATTGGCTTTGCAAAAAACCCGGAGCGCTCTATGAAATGATGCTTTATAAAAAATCGCTCGATCACGCAAATTTGATCGTGGGAAGTCCAAATCGTGATCGCGATTAAAATTCGATTAATTGTGCAGCCTAAATGTAGGTATATTTAGGTTTACTACATATTTGCTGTCACTCAAATCCATGATAAAGCATCTGTGACTGAATCCAGTTTAAAATCTCTATGTGTCAAAAGTTAACATGTCTAACAGCATTTTAAACATTTAAAGTAAAATATGAATGGTGCATTTCCCTACGAACATGCAAAACATCATTTTTCATCAGTTTCTGTAGTGTAGTGGTTATCACATTTACCTCACACACGTGAAAGGTCCCCTGTTCAAAACAGGACAGAAACACATTTCTTTGTTCATGTTGACTTCAATCAATCAAACTCTGCTGAGTTGAACTCTAAATAACCTACACGGAAAAATATTCCTGACGTGAAATCATGGCCAGGCGTACCACAGTTTCCATAGTGCAGTAGTCATCACATTCAGGAATATCCTGTCTAAAATTAATGCAGAAAAACTAGTCCATGCATTTGTTACTTTAAGCTGGATTACTGCAATTCTTTATTATCAGGCTGCTCGAAAAAGTCCATAAAGACTCTACAGCTGATCCAGAATGCTGCAGCACGTGTTCTGACAGGAACCAGGAAAAGAGATCACATCTCTCCTGTTTTAGATTCTCTGCACTGGCTTCCTGTAAAATCCAGAATATAATTTAAAATCCTTCTTCTCACCTACAAAGCTCTTCATGATCAGGCACCATCTTATGTTAAAGAGCTCATAGTACCTTATTACCCCACCAGAGTACTGTGCTCCCAGAATGCAGGGTTACTTGTGGTTCCTAGAGTCTCTAAAAGTAGAATGGGAGCCATAGTGATACTGTCCATTATACTAACAAGGATTGTCTAGGCTCAACTTTTGGTACATCAGATATAGATATAGGTTTACTACATATTCGTATAAATACCATCACGTCTTTTGTCTGTAGTTCTCTATTCTGTCATGGATTAACTCTGTCTCCCCCACCTCTTTTTTGTCTATTCTTACGTCTAAGGCGCCAGCTGTTGCTAAAAGTATTATGCTTTTGGGTCGTCCGACCATCTCTACATACGTATGCAACTCCCATTCTTGTGAATGTGATAACACAGGAGGGAATTTCTTATAATTTTGCAAAAACATTCACATGAACTCGCATGAGATTTTGGAGATCAAAGGTTCAATGCCAAGGTGACTTTGTCCTCATGTCTGTCCATCCGATTCTTGTGAATGCAATATCTCTGAACGCCTAGAGGGAAGCACTTTAAATTTGGCACACATAACCATTTTGCAGATGAACTGATTTTGTTTTTGGAGAGCAAAGGTCAAGGTTACTGTTTCATTATGGCTCGAGAACTGTACATGTATTTCTCCTGAACTGGTGAAATTGGTGCATGTGAAGCCCCAGTGGCCTAATGGATAAGCCACTGGCCTCCTAAACCAGGGATTGTGGGTTCAAGTCCCATCTGGGGTGATTTTAAGCAGAGTGGCACAATACAAGTGTGCTGGGCCCCCAACCCAGAGGTCAATGGATTGAAACATCATCTGCTAGTGATACAATAGTAGACACTTGGAAAGGGTGATGCATCAAGAGATTATGACCCTCAACCTAATTTCCATGGTGAAATGAATAATGATATAACTGCTGGAAAAGTGGTCGACAGCACCATGAAAAGTAATGTTCTAGAGGAAAATCACGTTCTGGCAGTTTACTGTACATTTTGACGAATCGACATCCACTACCCTATCAGGACCCAGTAGCAATGTTGACTTTCCAGTGATGTGATTGGTAAGTAGTTGGGCTGTATACAGGTTATGATCATATCCATCGGTTGCATGGACGGGACTTCAATACACTGGTTCCACCGCCTGATCGCTATCTTGTCTTTGTTGTTCGACAACTATTTGGGCTCACACCCAAAGCCAAAAAATCACGCTGCACCTCAAAAGTGCTCTCGAGCACTCCCAGCTGTGCTTTTGCAGAAGAGCGCCTTGTTTTCTTTTAGCTTGGAAAAAGGCTTTAGCTTATGACAAGGTAAACAGATTGCACCACTGTGCTACTCATTAGAGTGCTCACTTCAGTTATGTATTGAAGCACATACTTAGAGCTAATGGCCTTCATTTATCAACCTAATGTAGAAACCAGCACAGATATGAGCACAGAAATCCTCTTGCGACAGGCTTTACATGAGATTCACGAAACATTCGTATCACACCAGTCAGAGAGTAAGAATGATTGTACATTGATAAATGTAGCGGCTGGAAACGATCGTAATTTAAATATCATGCCCCAATATTTTCTCTATTTTGAGGCCTCGGCCCTACTATTTACGACATGGCCAGATCCAGCCAAGAGGTGGAGAATGAAAACCTGACATCTCAGGTGCTCTGGTGCAGCCAGCCACCACCAGGCCCAGGAGAATATGTTGCCTAAGAAAAATGCAATCCTACCAGATGAGGTTGAGGAGATTGAATACACCACTGCCAGGAGAAGGAGAGAGGAGACGCTGGAACAACAGCCAATTTGCTTTTTGGATTTCAAAGGCATTTATGTTGACAGCGACATTGAGGATTGTCATACTCTGCCGAGCAAAAACAAAACGGCCACTCCATTGGTAATAATACGGTTCACCAACAGAAAGAAAAAGTCAGCACTCCTCAGACATGGGTGGAAATTAAAAGGCACCCAAGTTTACATCAACGAACAGCTCAGCAAGAAAAATGCTGATATTGCCAAGAAAGCATGCATACTCAGAAACAAAACAAGATCCAGGCAACATGGGCAAGAAATTGTAAAATTTACATCAAACTTCATGAGCTGACTTTTAACTGCAGGAGCCTTATTGCAAACCTTTAAAAAATCAAACAGTACCTGAAACAAAAGGAACAAAATGTTCACAGCATTTGCAATAACAGAGACTTGGCTCACGGTAGAACAACCGGAGTTGGTGGAGATGAGGGATATGAACTGTCATTCATCAATAGGAAACAATCAAAGGGTGGGGGGGTTGCATTATATATTGACCAAAGATATTAATGTCAAATAGTTACTAAAATGTATTTTGTTTTAGATACAATCATGGAACGCATCACAGTACAAATTGAAATGGAAAAATCAAAAAACATTCTAATTAGCTGCATGTATAGGAAACCGGGATCGAATAATGACATGTTTATGGAAAAAAATCACAGAAATATTCAGTAAGAGCAATAACAAAATGTTTTTTATCTGCGGAGATTTCAATATTGACTTGCTCAACCCACAAGACCACAACAAAACAACAGAGTTCATTAATCTGGTGTACAGCCCCGGTTTGTATCCCTCAATCACTCAACCAACCAGAATTACAACCAATAGTGCTACACTAATTGATAATATGTTTACCAACGTCAAAAGTGGACTAATAACAAATGAAGTCAGTGATCATCTGCCAGTTTTTGAAAACATACATAGCTACACCAAGACCAGGAAGGACGACAACATGACAGATGAACTGATTTAGATTTTGCATTTTCAGAAGAGCACCTTGTTTTCTTTTAGCTGAGAAAAAGGCTTGCACTCATAACAAGGTAAACAAATTGCACTTTATTGCCCTTATTAAACATTTAGGCAATTTTAGCAGTACAATACAATACAAACATAAGAAACTACAAAACAACAATAACTTGGTAATGATGGGAGGACTGTTTGGACCAATTTACATTATAAGGGTGACAAAAATGTATTCCTAAAATGAAAATTACACTGACATCCTGTCAGCCCAAAATTTTTTGTATGTTTCTAGAGATGAGAAGAAGGTTTTTACAAAATAAAACCAAAATCAAAAAAGTTTCAAACATGTCTTTAAACGTCTTAATGTTTCTCCTTTGGGCCTTCTCCTTCCTACGGTGGGTACATTGTGGTTAGGGTTGGGTACCGAAACCTGGTTCTAGTACGGCACCGGTGCCTTAACACCCGGTATCTATCGAACCGAATAGTAACGGGGATTTGGGGGCCTCATTTCGGTGCTACTGAAATAACAAGGCTGCCTTTTTTGTCATTTAGCAGCAATTTACTGGAGAAATATATTATTACATTTTTTTTTTTACATTTAATTTGGACCATATAGAAATAAACAAGCTGTTCATAAATGTTGCTGACTGTCTTTTTGTGCTCCTTTTTTTTTTTTTTTTTTTTAATATATACATTTAAAAAGTATTTTTAAAAGGATGGGTTCAGGCACCGATTCTGGTCCCTAAATGGTAAAGGGTTCTGAGGACAGGCAGAAAACAGTCCAGCTGATCCACAATAACATACATGTTGATCAGAAGATAAAGTTACTGCTGGTCAGCCTTCAATGTGGAGAGAAGATCAGAATATAACAACACAGCTATCAGGGCATGAGGAGGAGGAAACAGCTTGGCTCTGAAACATGTTCACAACAATGCAGTGTAAATGCGTTGGTGAGTTTTAAGGGTACTACTACGAGAAAAGGTTTTCCCACATTGTTCACAGCTGTACGGCTTCTCTCCAGTGTGAATACGCTGGTGAGTTTTAAGGGCATCCCCACGAGCAAAAGTTTCCCCACATTGTTCACACCAGTACGGCTTCTCTCCAGTGTGAATGCGCTGGTGTTTTTTTAGGTTACTCTGTACTGTGAAAGCTGCCCCACATTGATCACAGCTGTAAGGTTTCTCTCCAGTGTGAACTCTCTGATGAATATTTAAATATCTTGATGTTGTGAAGGATTTGTCACAGTGCTGACAGCGGTGACGTTTGACTCCTCTTCCTCTCCATTTCTATCAACAGAGAAAAACCAAGAGAGTGAGTTAGTGAGGTGCCATGCTGTAGAGCTCTATCTTAAATTAGAAACAACATTTAGAGCATGTCTATGGAACATTGTTTGACTGACGCATCACTTTTCTTGATTATCTACCAACCTCAATATTATGGAGTTGCAGTATGGGAAATGTAACATCCAGTGTTGGTTAGTTTGTGATAAATAAACTACTTTTGATCAATTTATGTGTGGCCTCCATTTTGTTGCCAGCCTTTAGCCAGCCGGTAACAAATGGGGGATTATCCGGGATTTTTAGTGCCGGGAGAGTTGTAAATATAACATATTCCCACAGATTTTTAGATTTCACTGGTATCTGTAGGGGTTACCGTGTTGTCTTCATGTTGCTGGAACAGCTCTTCTCCAGTAAAGTAAATTGGAACCATTGTCCCTGATAGGCATTAGCAATGTGGAGCACCAGTTGGCCTTTGACCTTTAGTTTTTGGTTGTTGTTTTTGCTAAATCAAACTTGTGTGGACAACTGGTATTGTCCACACAATTGAAAGGAGCATGTTCAAAATAATAGCAGTGTTGTGTAAAATTAGTGAGCTGATTGATTCTGTGAAGAAACAGGTGTCAGTTATGGCCCATAATTAATCTATATACTGTATCTTAGGGCTGCACAATTAATGAAATTTTAATTGTGATCACGATTTTGACTTCCCACAATCAAATTTGCGTGATTGAGCGATTACTTTTTTTTAAATGGACATCTTTCTGGAATATCTGTGACATCAACCGGCTCCCCTCAAGGCTGTGTTCTCTCTCCTCTTTTATATATTATGTACACTAATGACTGCCGCAGTGAACTGACCAATAACTACATTGTAAAGTTTGCTGATGACACAGTCATAGTAAGTTTAATGGACACCACTGAAACATCTCACGGCCCTGCACTACCCTATTTTTTAAACTGGTGCAAAGAAGCCTTTTTAGACTTAAATGTTACAAAGACTAAGGACATGTGCATTGATTTTAGACGTCACCATCCAACTTCTGGAAAGACAATTATAGATGGATAGAGGTTGAAATTGTTGAATCATACAAGTACTTGGGAATCATCATTAATAACAACCTTTGAACTAAACACAGACATGATGAGTTAGAAAAGTCAGCAGCGTCTCTTCTGTCTGAGAAAGCTAGCTAAGTTTAAAGTGGACAGATCCCTGATTACATTGTTTAACAAATCTTTTATTGAGTCTATCTTTACCTTTTCATGTATTTGCTATTATGCTTCTCTGAGTTTAAAAATGAAAAACAAATTAGCAACGGTAATTAAAGTTAGCAGCAAAATCATTGGGATTCAGCAGATGACACCAACTGATCTGTACAACAGACATGTGCTTAAAAAGGCAGAATCCATCATGTCCGATTGTTCTCACCCCCTAAATGTAGAATTTAATTTGCTGCCTTCCGGTTCCCGTTTCAGTCAGCCACCAGCCAAAACTAAAAGGTAAAAATTCTCCTTCGTCCTCTCTGCTATCTCTCTGCTTAACTCTGTAAAGACTAGGTAACGTCGGCACATAAGGTACACTGGGGTTTAAGCTTTAAATGTTGTGGCATTTATTTTTGCCATTTGGTTTGATACTGTATTTTAATTGATGTTGTCGTCTTTGTTGTCATGTACTGTGTGTCAATTTTTTGCTACTGTAGCCAAATGAATCGCCCCTTGGGGACAAATAAAGGTTTTTGAACTTAAACTTGAACTTCATAGAACGCTCCAGGTTTTTTTGCATAGCCCATCTACCGCTACTACCGTCTGGTCATGAGCCAATCAGTTGTTCCTGCACCGCGCAGCTTAGTATCTAGATGGAGACAGTCACAGAGGACAGACTAACGGGAGGAAAACTCAACAGATAGCAGTCGGTTATACGTCGGTCTCAAGGTTTAACAGTTTACCAGTAAACGCAACATTTTGTCCCATCTGTTGTTTTTCAGACAACAGCAGTGACCAGTGCTAGTCGGTGCTAGTTAGCGTCTGTTAGCGGTTAACTCCTCTAGGACGCACCGGTGCTAATTTCCTCGCATCCGCTGCAATGCTGTTTATATGGATATGGTTTAATATTGCGTTAAATGACCCATTTTGTCTGTGTTGAATCTCTCCTCTACTCGCTCTCCTCTTCCTGTCCGCATCTGGCCACACAGCGCCGGTCCACACTTCTGACATTTTACAGTTTTATTTTTTAATTAACACAGCTGTATATTGTTAAGTATGAGAGGCAACCTGTATTTGTACCGGTGTTTCTTGCGCTTAACTCTGCTATCGCTGCCGCCACGGCGAAGAACACAGAAGAAATTATTGAAAGCAACTAACTGCAGTTGGTAAAGTAACAGCGTGAGACGGAGCAGCTGGACCTGGTCCTGGACCTGGGCCAGAGATGTGACCCATTGCGAGAATATCATAGTTCATAAAAATGCAAAATGTCTCGTTCCAGACATTGCTCTGAGGAACAGAGGACTTTGATTAAAAAGTTGATATGAGAGGGGAAAACATATAAAGGCGTGCAGAAGATTATAAGCTGCTCTGCCAAAATGATGGAAAACAACCAAAGGACACATTGACTGGCCAAAGGAGAAATGGAGCAACATTCTGGGGACTGATGAGAGGTAAACTGTTCTTTTTGGGTCTAGGAGCCGCAGACAGTTTGTCCTCCGACCCCCCTGCACTGAAATCAAGCCCCAGTCCACTGTGAAGACAGTAAAGCATGTTGGTTATGGGATGTTTCTCATACTGTGGTGTTGGGCCTGTTTATCACATACCAGGGATCATGGATCAGTTTCAATAAATCAGAATACTTGGAGTTAGTAAGGCGCCATGGTGGAGCGAGCTAAGTAAAACCAGAAGCATCGTTCACAGAATGTCTGTGTCCAAGTTTGACTGCTGCATTACCATTGTTACGCTGTGTGTATGTGTGTTAATAAAGTTTTGATTGAATATCTGTGTGGCCTTTTTGTTGCTGGCCTTGACCTGCTCTCTATGGAAAGACCTGGGAGATACAATGAGGAAAATAAGTATTTGAACACCCTGCTATTTTGCAAGTTCTCCCACTTAGAAATCATGGAGGGTCTGAAATTGTCATCGTAGGTGCATGTCCACTGTGAGAGACATAATCTAAAAAAAAATCCAGAAATCACAATATTTGATTTTTTAACTATTCATTTGAATGATACAGCTGTAAATAAGTATTTGATTACCTGTCTATCAGCTACAATTCTGACCCTCAAAGACCTGTTAGTCTGCCTTCAAAATGTCCACCTCCACTTCATTTATTATCCTACATTAGATGCACCTGTTTGAGGTTGTTAGCTGCATAGAGACACCTGTCCACCCCATACAATCAGTAAGAATCCAACTACTAACATGGCCAAGACCAAAGAGCTGTCCAAAGACACTAGAGACAAAATTGTACACCTCCACAAGGCTGGAAAGGACTACGGGGACATGTCCAAGCAGCTTGGTGAAAAAAGGTCCACTGTTGGAGCAATCATTAGAAAATGGAAGAAGCTAAACATGACTGTCAATCTCCCTATGACTGGGGCTCCATGTAAGATCTCACCTCGTGGGGTCTCAATGATCCCAAGAAAGGTGAGAAATCCACCCAGAACTACACAGGAGGAGCTGGTCCAGGACCTGAAAAGAGCTGGGACCACCATTTCCAGGGTTACTGTTGGTAATACACTAAGACGTCATGGTTTGAAATCATGCATAGCACGGAAGGTTCCCCTGCTTAAACCAGCACATGTCAAGGCCCGTCTTAAGTCTGCCAAAAACCATGTGGATGATCCAGAGGAGTCATGGGAGAAAGTCATGTGGTCAGATGAGACCAAAATACAACTTTTTGGTCATAATTCCACTAACTTGTGTTTGGAGGAAGAAGAATGATGAGGACCATCCCCAAGAACACAATCCCTACTGTGAAGCATGGGGGGGGGTAGCATCATGCTTTGGGGGTGGTATTCTGCACATGGGACAGGGCGACTGCACTGTATTAAGGAGAGGAGGACCGGGGCCATGTATTGTGAGATTTTGGGGAACAACCTCCTTCCCTCAGTTAGAGAGACTGATCTAGAGAAGATCTGTGTGGAGGAGTGGGCCCAAATCCCTTCTGCAGGGTGTCAAACCTGGTGAAAAACTACAGGAAACGTTTGACCTCTGTGATTGCAAACAAAGGCTACTGTACCAAATATTAACATTGATTTTCTCAAGTGTTCAAATACTTATTTGCAGCTGTATCACACAAATAAATAGTTCAAAAATCATACATTGTGATTTCTGGATTTTTTTTTTTAGATTATGTCTCCCACAGTGGACATGCACCTTTCAGACCCCTCCATGATTTCTATGTGGGAGAAGTTGCAAACTTGCAGATTGTTCGAATACTTCTTTTCCTCACTGTAAATCTCTCAGGCAAAGTTTAATGAAACAACTGCAACGCTGTAATGAAACAAGAAAGTGTGGCAGATGATGGTGGACCACCTGAATGCGTAAGCAGTCTACAGATATATGAGCACTTTAAAAGTTGGCAGAAGATAATGTTACTCAGGAAATTACTATTAAGATAAAATAAAAACACTTATCTACAATTCTAGAATATGATGCACAGCCTACGTACCTCCCTCTAACTCTGTCGCTCTCTTGGACTCTGAAATCTAGAAACTAAAAAAATTATGAAATTGATCAACTAAATGTCCACTGTATACATGACTGTAATAGTGTATTCATCAGTTTAAAAAACAGCTAAATATAATAGCATAAAGTAATAATATATAAAAACCATTGAGGTGTCCTTTCTCCTCACCCCAGGTTGGCAGGAGTCTGTTCATTCTCTGAATGGGGGGTGACAAAAACCCCTCCCTCCTCGTTGTGACCTTTTTGATCAAGCACCTAAACACTCATCCCTACTGGACTATTTCCTGCCATTAAACCTCTAGCACATTACCACTCAATCATCATGGTACACTTTCACTTTAATAACCTGTATGGCACCACGCCCTCTTCTCTCCCTCAAACATTTACCATAACCTCACAGACTTCTAGCTAGCATAACCTTTTATGCATCAGCGGCCTCCCATTGAACCACTTCCTCAATT
Source organism: Etheostoma spectabile (assembly GCF_008692095.1). Classification (NCBI taxonomy): domain Eukaryota; kingdom Metazoa; phylum Chordata; class Actinopteri; order Perciformes; family Percidae; genus Etheostoma; species Etheostoma spectabile. The sequence continues at coordinate 15,540 of NW_022603049.1, forward strand.
GACTGCACACAGCTACTTTTGCATTGTGGCCAAATTTAACTTTAACTGCTAATAGTCTATAATCTTGTCTACAACAAAAGAAATTATTAAAGAAATTATTTGTTTTGCTGACCTCTGAAGTCCAGGATTTACTCCATGAAGAAATGTTTAAAAGGGATATTCTCCATTACTGGTTGAACATTGCAATATTACATTACAAATATTCATAGTCATACTTTCATCTCTGCTCATTAATGAGCTTTACTGCAACAGGGACAAATGAGTGCTTATACCTGTTATGTTTGCACAAAGGAACCCTGTACCTCTTTCCTGAGTTCAACAGCTCAAACTGTGAAAACAGAACATGAGAGTTATCAGACAGAATGGTCTTAGCCTGCCTGATTATTGCCTGTTCAAAAAGCTCCTGCGGGTTGAGAGGTGCAGGTGTTCCCATCATTTTACCTGCCGTTTTAACCAGATTCAAAATCTGGGTTTTAGATTTTACTGTCAAATTCCCAAACCAGCTGGTAATACCATACCGAAGAATTGACTCTATTGTTGCTCTATAGAAGATTACCATGATATTTTTACAGACCCCAAACACTCTCAGTCTGCGCAAGAAGTGGAGACGCTGATGAGTTCTGGCACAGACATTTGTTACATGTGTGCCCCAACTCAAATCCTTGTCAATATACACTCCTAGATATTTAAAAGAGGTCACCTGCTTGATGTCATGACCATGGATGGATACAGGGCTCTGGTCTCCAGCTGATCTAGGATCTACCAGCATTTCCAAAGTTTTACTTGTATTAATATGAAGTTGGTGTGAATCACACCAGTTGACAAACTTGTCCACAGCAACCTGGTGGATGCTTGTATTGCTTTCTCTAGTAAGCAAACTGAGGAGGACAGTGTCATCGGAAAATTTTACTATATGTTGGTTTGGCTCAGAGCTAATGCAGTCATTTGTGTACAATGTAAACAAGAGGGGAGAACTGACACACCCTTGGGGGGCGCCAGTGCTGCACGCTGTTAAATCAGACATGACGGAGTTAAACTTCACCTGCTGTGGCCTGTTTGACAAGAAAGAGTGAAGGATTTGCATTTAACTGAACTAGTTTCCTCAGCATGATATCTGGTTGAATTGAGTTAAAGGCAGAACTAAAATCAACAAAAAGCAATCTGGCATATGCAACAGGACTTTCAAGGTGCTTCAGAGTAAGGTGCATTATTGTTGATATGGCATCACTTGTACTACAATTTTTTGTGTACGCAAATTGGTATCTATCTAACATGTGATCCACATCGGTATGGAGTTTCTCTATCAGAAGCCTTTCCATTGATTTAAAAACATTAGAGGTAATGGCCACCGGCCGATAATCATTATTCTCCTGGGGACAGACCTTTTTGGGTACTGGAATAATAATAGATTTTTTCCACAGATTTGGTATTGCAAACGTATCTATAGAAAGTTGGAAAAGTTTATGCCAGGCTGGTGACAGTTCTTCTGCAAAAGTTTTTAAAAGAAAAGCAGACAGGTTATCAGGGCCAGTAGCTTTGGTTGTTTGCATTGTTTTAAACACCTTAGTAACAGTGTGAGGTTCAATTATGATTCTGTCCAAGTTCACATCACAGATTACATTCTCTAACACCGCAGTACATTTCCTTGCATTATCAGTGTTGAAACGTGTATAGAAATTGTATAAGTGCTTCTCTTTGGGGTTGTCTTGGTAGTGAGTTCATCATTAGACACATCTCTGAACATATGCAGAAACAGTCTGTTTCACAATTCTTCCCAACACTAGTAAAAGGAAATCATCTGACAGAAAAACTACCCAAACACAAACACTGACTTGAGTTGTTTATGCAGTAAGTGCTACTTGTTGGGGTAGTTTTGCTGATCCCTGAAGTCCAGGATTTCCTCCATAAAGAAATGTTTAAAGAGGATATTCTCCATTACTGGTTGAACAATGCTGACATTCTCATAACCCTAACTTTAGCATTGACTTGACTGTTGAATTCAGTAAGTGCTACTTGTTGGGGCAGTTGGACATGACAATGCTACAGACTGTAACTGAAGATGGATGTCATTGTAATCACATTCAGATCATCTCAAATGGAGACACTGATGATTATTGGGTTCATAAGTGCTTCTCTTTGGGGTTGTCTTGGTTGTGAGTTCATTCGTTGTCCACCGCTAGCTAAATAAATAAAAGAATGGGAGTTTTTGAATAGATATTCAGCACTAACTGGTACTTTCTAATGCTGAATGTGCTCTATCTGGAGGAAAAAGGAGTTGCCCCAAAGAAAGTCACTGGACTCTAATTGACCACTCATAGACTGTTAATGGAATACATTGGGATGATGATTGTCTATTCATGAAGCCATTCATTACTTACCAAGACCACTGAAATTGCTCAAAAAGAAGGTGTACTTCAGTGGTAATGGCTGCATTCAGTATTTAAGATGGTTAATCTTTGTAAGGAACCACTTCCACTGCTTCTATATCACAACACAGAAGATTCCAGAAGAAACATCGGGACTATGGAGAAGATCATGAGCAGAGAAGGTTGCTTACTGTAAGACTTTGACGTTGGTCTAACTCAAGCATTGGCATTGGATTGATTTTACATAGTGTTAATCTATGGGGTTGTTTTTCTGACAACTGAATCTCAGGATTTTTTCTAAAGACTTAACAGTAACAGCTATTTTAAGTTGTGATACTAGTTGGAGCCCCACTAACACAGAACGTTTAGGGAACGTTAATTTTTGGTTCTCTAAAAGATAGTTCAAACCAAACCAAAAACTAACGTTTAACCGATGCAATTTTACACTCATTTGCATGTAGCTTTTGTCTGAACATTAAAAGTCCAAATAGTGATATGTTTGACTCAATGGTTATTCATCTCTGTTTAGAATTGTAATGTGTAGACATTCCAATGCCGTGTACGAGCATTGTGTGACAATGATTGCTCCTCTATAAAGTGATACGTTTGACAATGGTTATTCATACCTATTCAGTTCAGACAATGCCGTGAACACACTGCATTGGGTGATACTTATGTGCTGGAGAGAGCAACACTCCATTTCAGTTTGAAATGACATTCTAAAATGCTGATTGGCCAGGTTTCCTGACGTCAAGATGTGTGACGTATCACGGACGTTCCTGATTGGCTGGAAGAAATGGATAAGTATAGAAGAGCCTAGTTCAGCGTTTACTGTCTTGGAAAAACAACCAACAGCAACACCAGTGACCAACAACCAACAACGCTTCTCACAAAAAAGTAAGTGATACAGTTACATGATGTTGTGGTTGTAACACTTTGTTATAGTCTGGCAACAGAGAAGCTCTGTTCACAAAACTGCAGGCTAACCTACTAGCTTTGTGCTACTAGCTAGCTAGCTGCTAACTAGCTAGTAGCGAAGGCCAAAGTGCTGTATTGAGCATTGTCTCTTTAAAAAACAACAAGTTTGACAAAATCATTGTAACGCTACGATAACTTTAGTTACTGTTACAGCCAAAAATATTGACTGAGAATAAATGGTCAATGGTTCAGATTGAACCTACGTCCAGTTAATCACCACAACCAGTGTTATATGCTTTGCCTGCATTCTGTGCAGGTTTTGTGTCATGTTAACCTGCTTGCGGTTTTTCTTTTTTACAAATAAGACCTTTTACTAAATTTAATTTATTTGGCTGTGTCCCATTTAAAAACTACAATTAGAAATCCTGTCACGTGCGTTGTTAACACTGCACATTTTTTGATTTTAGCATTACAACTGTACACAATGAAAAGGAAAGATAGGCAGGATTACACAAAGCGCTGGAAGAGGGCACAACGAGAGATGCTACTACTGGACCGGGCTCTTCTTCAACAACAACAACAACAACCACCACCACCACCACCACCTCATCAACACCCACTGCAGCAAATGCCTGAGGAGTGTGAAGAGGAACCAGAACTTGCTATGAATAATGCCAGCAGCTCTAAGGGGGACAGCAGCAGCGTTGCTTTGGCAATTTGTCAGGAAATGTGGGAGACGCCCATGGACAAACTTATGGATGAGACCAGTGACTCCCGCAGCGAGGAACGCAAGCCACAAAGTTCACTCAGAAACGTCTTACAACACTGGGCCTTAAAACACCAGATTCAGCACTCTGCTCTTGATGATCTTCTCGTGGGACTGAAAGCCAATGGGCATCCAGAGTTACCTTCAACAGGTACAGTTGCTTAGAATTTCGCATTTGCAATGAAGTACTATTTAATGATAAGGAGCACTAGAGTAACATAACTTTTTGTTGTTGTTTTAAACAGAAGAACTCACACAGAGGGAGGTGAGTAGTCCCACAGAGGGAGGTGGCTCAGACATGAAGATGGAAATGAGAGGTAAGAAGACCCAAGTTGTTCACATGCGTGAGTGTGTGTATGATAACTGAGTACTAAACACTTTTTTTTTCTTAGGCATGAGGGCATCCATGCACCTCATGGAACAGGTCATCCATGATCTGAAGGATCAGATAGATGAGCTCTTAAAGCACTCCCTGTCACCTCCTGCTCCTCCTGTTGAAGACTTCTTGCTGTCGCCCTGCTCGACTGTCACCGAGCTGCAGGAGTTTGACAGGACTCTTTGTCAACCTGAGAGGAGGACCAATATGGTAATTAAGTGGCCATAGTCCTGCCCTAAGACAAACACTATATAATTGCATAAATTCCAATATCTTAACTGAACTGACTTCTCTTACAAAATGAACTGTACAAGCTCTACACTGTATGCATAATCTGTTACTATACTATGTTTTACAGCAACTTTTCCTGTCAACCCTCGGTGGTTGTACTGGAGGTGATGCCGTCCGCCGCATGCTGCGGCGAGTTTCAACAACGAGGTGCTGAGACAGTACAGCCTGCGGGGAAGAAAAACAAAGAAAGCCTTCCAGGACCTGGCTGTATGCAGGGTTATAACAGGCAGGTTTTATTTTATTGTTCACATTAGTATTATGCTTAGCTTGGCTGACAAGAGGTTTTAATTTGACTTATAACTTTGCTTCATTTTGACTTCTACTCTAGCGGCCTGCCAGAAAAACTTCCCTGCGCTGACTGCTGCAGAAGCGGAGGATTTGATTGGGCAAGTTCTGAAGTTTGCCCCACACAGACGGTAAATTGAAGTTCTTCGGCGTGATGTTCATAAAAAAATTGCTTTTGTCAATGTGTTCATTCTTATTATTACATGTCTAACTTTTGTTTATTTCTTTATAGGCCAGTTGAGAAGGACTGACCGTGAAACCATGGAGCACCTTTTTTTACATTTACACTACACCCTTATCTTTTTTTGTATTTATTTTGTTTGAATATTAAAGTTTTGAAGTGAATATTAAAGTTTGCCTGTCCATTCTTTCCTGCTAATATAACTAATTTATGTATGTATGTGTATATGCGTACATACACTCAAATGGTATGGGTGTAAGGTTGTTTTTTTTGTAAGTTAGGGGAATCTAAAACGGGAACGTTCCCTGAAGGTTAGGTTTGGTTGTATGTTGGTTAATCAAAAAGGTTTTCTTAACGTTCTGGGAACATTGAATGTTCTGAGAACGTTAGCTGTAACTAAAAACTAACGTTCCCTTAACGTTAAGAAAACTTTCCAATTAAAACACCAGACAACCAAACCAAACCTTCACGCAACGTTCCCGCTAGGGATGAGCGAGTACAGCATTATCTGTATCTGTATCTGTTTACCACATGTATTATCTGTATCCGGATCCGTACTCGGACGGGGCGGGGCCTAAACCGGAAGTGGTCAGATTTTACCCGGAAGTGGGTCGGAAATGGGGGGGGGCTTTAACCGGTATGTTATTTAAGCATGCAATTGATATGGGTTGATCAGAAATTGTTATATTTATTGCTGATTAGAAAACTATTTCCATGACAGCATCAGCATTGAGTGTCATTGGTGTTGTCATGGTAACAAACTATATAGGCCTACAGTATATAACAAGTTTTGCAACAATAAATACAACAATGTGCTTGCAATTATTAAGTAAAATGTAATGAACAAGAGTTTTCATACTCAATAATATAACTTTATTTTTTAACTTAATTTTTCTATGATCAGTGTGATGATTTATTTATTTTTGGTTCTTTTTTATTTTCACACTCACAGACACACACACTCAATTGTGAGTGTGTTTGTCTGTGAGTGAGTAAAAGATACAGAGAGAGAGAGAGAAACAGGGGGGGTTGGAATGTGTTTGTGTGTATTACTTAATTTGTAATATTATTCATTTTACCGCAACTGCCTTTTATTTTTTTATAAAACAAAGCAAGAAAGTTTCAGACACTCAAAAAAACTGGTTAGAGCAGCAGGCAGTTAAAAAAAAAAAAAAAAAAAAACTCAGACGGCAGAGATGCAACCCGAGTCCCATTCTACCAACACCATGTCTAAACAAACCCCACGTTACCAGAAGTCTCCTGGGGCCTGTTGCACGAAAGTAGAATAAAGATATCCAGGATAAGTGATAAAGCGCAGCTTGACTTAGTGTGATCTGCTCATCGCGGCTTAATCGGTTGCACGTTTGCCGAGCCAGGATGAACAGGTGGCGCTATGTCAAGCCAGGTGTAGATAGCTGGGATAAGTGCACGTTCACGGCTTTCTCAAATAGACCACGGTATCGATCACAGATTTACTGATGCAGAGATGAGAAGACGCATGCGCCAAATGTTTCACCCAATGAGCAGCATATTCTAATGGAAAGTAACGAGGAGGGAAGAATATGCAAAAAGGTTAATACGGCTCTTATCAAACGGAGAAAAAAAGCCCAAAATAGCGGACCCGACTGAATATGTGGGGGTTTAAAAATATAGCCTTTGCCTCAAAAGAGAGCAGAGGGAACTAATGTTCCTCGGGAAATGGACCAAGGACTTTAGGCTTAATTTCAAACCCTTATTCACAACGTGAGAACATGTTTTACAACCATGCACAAATCACTATAAAATATTCCTAATTCTTTGTGCAATTACTGTTCATACAGAACAATCATGATTGTTCAACAACTAGAAAAAGAAGTAAGTGACTGCTGCCACCGGGCACCGGCCACCGGGCAGCGCCGGCCACCGGCCACCGGGCAGCGCCGGCCACCGGCCACCGGGCAGCGCCGGCCACCGGCCACCGGGCAGCGCCGGCCACCGGCCACCGGGCACCGGCCACTGGCCACCGGGCAGCGCCGGCCACCGGGCACCGGCCACCGGGCAGCGCCGGCCACCGGCCACCGGCCGCACGCCAGGCAGCCTCGAGACAGTACCGTCCCACCGGGAAAAGTCCCACTCCGCATCAGGGTTCCAGGGCAACCATTCCTAACATCTAAACAACCGTAGGGTTTAAATCCAACTCGCGACAACAATAGTGACAAGTAGCTAATGCATGTTAATAAAAATAAAGCAGAACACATGCAGAAGACCACAGAATAACTGTTAAACACGTTTATTTCGGATCAGACGGCAGCTGATTTGACACACGAGACTCCAGGATTAATCTAAGCCTGGCTGTTAGCCTGCTCTGGACCAGGCTAGCCTCAAAGAATAAATCTCCATGGTTACTTGGCTGGGCTTAATTCAATCTGATTTCGTGCAACCGAGTCCAAGCTAAATTCATCCAGGATAACTTGAATATCCCGGCTTAATCCCTTATCCTAGTTTCGTGCAACAGGCCCCCGGTAAATAGGTACTAGCTTGAACTGAAGTATAAAACAAACCTGAAGCTGAAGAAACCCTAAATGTTAACGGGAAAGCCCGCGGACCTGAGAGATACGGAGAGAGCTGTTCACTTCTCCGTGTCCTGAGTGCGTGTGAGAACAGCCGGTGGGACACAACAACAGAAGGAATCTGTGTATGTAGGGAGGGGCGCTGGGACTAGCCTATCACAGAATAGTGTAGGGGAGGGGCGCTGGGACTAGCCTATCACAGAATAGTGTAAGGGAGAGGCGCTGTGACTGGCACTGTGACTAGCCTATCACAGAACGGAGACCCAGTCAGTGGAGACTTTCACTGAATCCGAGCACGGATATTGACTCACATTACTCGTATGATACTTGTACTCGGCAAAAGTGCTTTATCCGTACCGGATACTCGTTTCAGCCGAGTATTCGGCTCATCCCTAGCAATAAACAAACGTTTCCAGAACCTTCTGGGAACCAAAAATTGTAAGCTGGGAGAATGCTAAAATGTGTTATAATTCCTTCCAAATTGTGTCTCTGGATAAATGATTGTTTTGGTAAGTCATTCTTATTACTGTAACTTTAGCTTTGACGTGACTGTTGAATTCAGTAAGTGCTAGTAAGTAAGTTGGGGCAGTTGAACATTACAATGCTACAGACTGTAAATGAAGATGGATGGATGTCATTGTAATCACATTCAGATCATCTCAAATGTAAATGTAAATGTGCTGTATTTATATAGCGCTTTTCTAGTCTTAACGACTACTCAAAGCGCTTTTACATCATACAGGATACATTCACCATTCACACACATTCATACACTGTGGCCGAGGCTGCCGTACAAGGTGCCACCTGCTCATCAGATAAACACTCACACACATTCACACTCCGATGCGCATGATTTCCAGCCACCACAGTTGCATTAACAGGTTTTGAAGCCATATAAAACATTACCATTACATGTTTTACCGAGGTTTCTTCTTTTATTCAGTGATAGTTCAATATCAACTAGGGGTTCAGTGTCTTGCCCAAGGACACTTTGACATGGGACTGCAGGGCAAGGGATCGAACCACCAACCTTCCAATTGCCAGGCAACCACTCTACCACTGAGCCACAGCCGCCCACAAATGGAGACACTGATGATTATTGTGTTCATAAGTGCTTCTCTTTGGGGTTGTCTTGGTAGTGAGTTCATCATCAGACACTAACACATGCAGAGCAAGTACATTTCAGCAGTTGTCCACCGCTGGCTAAATAAATAAAAGAATGGGAGTTTTGGAATAGATATTCAGCACTAACTGGTACTTTCTAATGCTGAATGAGCTCTCCATCCATCTTCATCCGCTTATCCGGTATCGGGTCGCGGGGGCAGCAGCTCCAGTAGGGGACCCCAGACTTCCCTTTCCCGAGCCACATCAACCAGCTCCGACTGGGGGATCCCGAGGCGTTCCCAGGCTGTTAACCTGCTTGCGGTTTTTCTTTTTTACAAATAAGACCTTTTACTAAATTTAATTTATTTGGCTGTGTCCCATTTAAAAACTACAATTAGAAATCCTGTCACGTGCGTTGTTAACACTGCACATTTTTTGATTTTAGCATTACAACTGTACACAATGAAAAGGAAAGATAGGCAGGATTACACAAAGCGCTGGAAGAGGGCACAACGAGAGATGCTACTACTGGACCGGGCTCTTCTTCAACAACAACAACAACAACCACCACCACCACCACCACCTCATCAACACCCACTGCAGCAAATGCCTGAGGAGTGTGAAGAGGAACCAGAACTTGCTATGAATAATGCCAGCAGCTCTAAGGGGGACAGCAGCAGCGTTGCTTTGGCAATTTGTCAGGAAATGTGGGAGACGCCCATGGACAAACTTATGGATGAGACCAGTGACTCCCGCAGCGAGGAACGCAAGCCACAAAGTTCACTCAGAAACGTCTTACAACACTGGGCCTTAAAACACCAGATTCAGCACTCTGCTCTTGATGATCTTCTCGTGGGACTGAAAGCCAATGGGCATCCAGAGTTACCTTCAACAGGTACAGTTGCTTAGAATTTCGCATTTGCAATGAAGTACTATTTAATGATAAGGAGCACTAGAGTAACATAACTTTTTGTTGTTGTTTTAAACAGAAGAACTCACACAGAGGGAGGTGAGTAGTCCCACAGAGGGAGGTGGCTCAGACATGAAGATGGAAATGAGAGGTAAGAAGACCCAAGTTGTTCACATGCGTGAGTGTGTGTATGATAACTGAGTACTAAACACTTTTTTTTTCTTAGGCATGAGGGCATCCATGCACCTCATGGAACAGGTCATCCATGATCTGAAGGATCAGAGCTCTTAAAGCGCTCCCTGTCACCTCCTGCTCCTCCTGTTGAAGACTTCTTGCTGTCGCCCTGCTCGACTGTCACCGAGCTGCAGGAGTTTGACAGGACTCTTTGTCAACCTGAGAGGAGGACCAATATGGTAATTAAGTGGCCATAGTCCTGCCCTAAGACAAACACTATATAATTGCATAAATTCCAATATCTTAACTGAACTGACTTCTCTTACAAAATGAGACTGTACAAGCTCTACACTGTATGCATAATCTGTTACTATACTATGTTTTACAGCAACTTTTCCTGTCAACCCTCGGTGGTTGTACTGGAGGTGATGCCGTCCGCCGCATGCTGCGGCGAGTTGCAACAAACGAGGTGCTGAGACAGTACAGCCTGCGGGGAAGAAAAACAAAGAAAGCCTTCCAGGACCTGGCTGTATGCAGGGTTATAACAGGCAGGTTTTATTTTATTGTTCACATTAGTATTATGCTTAGCTTGGCTGACAAGAGGTTTTAATTTGACTTATAACTTTGCTTCATTTTGACTTCTACTCTAGCGGCCTGCCAGAAAAACTTCCCTGCGCTGACTGCTGCAGAAGCGGAGGATTTGATTGGGCAAGTTCTGAAGTTTGCCCCACACAGACGGTAAATTGAAGTTCTTCGGCGTGATGTTCATAAAAAAATTGCTTTTGTCAATGTGTTCATTCTTATTATTACATGTCTAACTTTTGTTTATTTCTTTATAGGCCAGTTGAGAAGGACTGACCGTGAAACCATGGAGCCCCTTTTTTACATTTACACTACACCCTTATCTTTTTTGTATTTATTTTGTTTGAATATTAAAGTTTTGAAGTGAATATTAAAGTTTGCCTGTCCATTCTTTCCTGCTAATATAACTAATTTATGTATGTATGTGTATATGCGTACATACACTCAAATGGTATGGGTGTAAGGTTGTTTTTTTTTGTAAGTTAGGGAATCTAAAACGGGAACGTTCCCTGAAGGTTAGGTTTGGTTGTATGTTGGTTAATCAAAAAGGTTTTCTTAACGTTCTGGGAACATTGAATGTTCTGAGAACGTTAGCTGTAACTAAAAACTAACGTTCCCTTAACGTTAAGAAAACTTTCCAATTAAAACACCAGACAACCAAACCAAACCTTCACGCAACGTTCCCGCTAGGGATGAGCGAGTACAGCATTATCTGTATCTGTATCTGTTTACCACATGTATTATCTGTATCCGGATCCGTACTCGGACGGGGCGGGGCCTAAACCGGAAGTGGTCAGATTTTACCCGGAAGTGGGTCGGGAATGGGGGGGGGCTTTAACCGGTATGTTATTTAAGCATGCAATTGATATGGGTTGATCAGAAATTGTTATATTTATTGCTGATTAGAAAACTATTTCCATGACAGCATCAGCATTGAGTGTCATTGGTGTTGTCATGGTAACAAACTATATAGGCCTACAGTATATAACAAGTTTTGCAACAATAAATACAACAATGTGCTTGCAATTATTAAGTAAAATGTAATGAACAAGAGTTTTCATACTCATAATATAACTTTATTTTTTAACTTAATTTTTCTATGATCAGTGTGATGATTTATTTATTTTTGGTTCTTTTTTATTTTCACACTCACAGACACACACACTCAATTGTGAGTGTGTTTGTCTGTGAGTGAGTAAAAGATACAGAGAGAGAGAGAGAAACAGGGGGGGTTGGAATGTGTTTGTGTGTATTACTTAATTTGTAATATTATTCATTTATACCGCAACTGCCTTTTATTTTTTTTATAAAACAAAGCAAGAAAGTTTCAGACACTCAAAAAAACTGGTTAGAGCAGCAGGCAGTTAAAAAAAAAAAAAAAAAAAAAACTCAGACGGCAGAGATGCAACCCGAGTCCCATTCTACCAACACCATGTCTAAACAAACCCCACGTTACCAGAAGTCTCCTGGGGCCTGTTGCACGAAAGTAGAATAAAGATATCCAGGATAAGTGATAAAGCGCAGCTTGACTTAGTGTGATCTGCTCATCGCGGCTTAATCGGTTGCACGTTTGCCGAGCCAGGATGAACAGGTGGCGCTATGTCAAGCCAGGTGTAGATAGCTGGGATAAGTGCACGTTCACGGCTTTCTCAATAGACCACGGTATCGATCACAGATTTACTGATGCAGAGATGAGAAGACGCATGCGCCAAATGTTTCACCCAATGAGCAGCATATTCTAATGGAAAGTAACGAGGAGGGAAGAATATGCAAAAAGGTTAATACGGCTCTTATCAAACGGAGAAAAAAAGCCCAAAATAGCGGACCCGACTGAATATGTGGGGGTTTAAAAATATAGCCTTTGCCTCAAAAGAGCAGAGGGAACTAATGTTCCTCGGGAAATGGACCAAGGACTTTAGGCTTAATTTCAAACCCTTATTCACAACGTGAGAACATGTTTTACAACCATGCACAAATCACTATAAAATATTCCTAATTCTTTGTGCAATTACTGTTCATACAGAACAATCATGATTGTTCAACAACTAGAAAAAGAAGTAAGTGACTGCTGCCACCGGGCACCGGCCACCGGCAGCGCCGGCCACCGGCCACCGGGCAGCGCCGGCCACCGGCCACCGGGCAGCGCCGGCCACCGGCCACCGGCCACCGCCACCGGCCACCGGCCACCGGGCAGCGCCGGCCACCGGGCACCGGCCACCGGGCAGCGCCGGCCACCGGGCACCGGCCACCGGGCAGCGCCGGCCACCGGCCACCGGCCACCGGCCACCGGCCACCGGCCGCACGCCAGGCAGCCTCGAGACAGTACCGTCCCACCGGAAAAGTCCCACTCCGCATCAGGGTGCCAGGGCAACCATTCCTAACATCTAAACAACCGTAGGGTTTAAATCCAACTCGCGACAACAATAGTGACAAGTAGCTAATGCATGTTAATAAAAATAAGCAGAACACATGCAGAAGACCACAGAATACTGTTAAACACGTTTATTTCGGATCAGACGGCAGCTGATTTGACACACGAGACTCCAGGATTAATCTAAGCCTGGCTGTTAGCCTGCTCTGGACCAGGCTAGCCTCAAAGAATAAATCTCCATGGTTACTTGGCTGGGCTTAATTCAATCTGATTTCGTGCAACCGAGTCCAAGCTAAATTCATCCAGGATAACTTGAATATCCCGGCTTAATCCCTTATCCTAGTTTCGTGCAACAGGCCCCCGGTAAATAGGTACTAGCTTGAACTGAAGTATAAAACAAACCTGAAGCTGAAGAAACCCTAAATGTTAACGGGAAAGCCCGCGGACCTGAGAGATACGGAGAGAGCTGTTCACTTCTCCGTGTCCTGAGTGCGTGTGAGAACAGCCGGTGGGACACAACAACAGAAGGAATCTGTGTATGTAGGGAGGGGCGCTGGGACTAGCCTATCACAGAATAGTGTAGGGGAGGGGCGCTGGGACTAGCCTATCACAGAATAGTGTAAGGGAGAGGCGCTGTGACTGGCACTGTGACTAGCCTATCACAGAACGGAGACCCAGTCAGTGGAGACTTTCACTGAATCCGAGCACGGATATTGACTCACATTACTCGTATGATACTTGTACTCGGCAAAAGTGCTTTATCCGTACCGGATACTCGTTTCAGCCGAGTATTCGGCTCATCCCTAGCAATAAACAAACGTTTCCAGAACCTTCTGGGAACCAAAAATTGTAAGCTGGGAGAATGCTAAAATGTGTTATAATTCCTTCCAAATTGTGTCTCTGGATAAATGATTGTTTTGGTAAGTCATTCTTATTACTGTAACTTTAGCTTTGACGTGACTGTTGAATTCAGTAAGTGCTAGTAAGTAAGTTGGGGCAGTTGAACATTACAATGCTACAGACTGTAAATGAAGATGGATGGATGTCATTGTAATCACATTCAGATCATCTCAAATGTAAATGTAAATGTGCTGTATTTATATAGCGCTTTTCTAGTCTTAACGACTACTCAAAGCGCTTTACATCATACAGGATACATTCACCATTCACACACATTCATACACTGTGGCCGAGGCTGCCGTACAAGGTGCCACCTGCTCATCAGATAAACACTCACACACATTCACACTCCGATGCGCATGATTTCCAGCCACCACAGTTGCATTAACAGGTTTTGAAGCCATATAAAACATTACCATTACATGTTTTACCGAGGTTTCTTCTTTTATACAGTGATAGTTCAATATCAACTAGGGGTTCAGTGTCTTGCCCAAGGACACTTTGACATGGGACTGCAGGGCAAGGGATCGAACCACCAACCTTCCAATTGGCAGGCAACCGCTCTACCACTGAGCCACAGCCGCCCACAAATGGAGACACTGATGATTATTGTGTTCATAAGTGCTTCTCTTTGGGGTTGTCTTGGTAGTGAGTTCATCATCAGACACTAACACATGCAGAGCAAGTACATTTCAGCAGTTGTCCACCGCTGGCTAAATAAATAAAAGAATGGGAGTTTTGGAATAGATATTCAGCACTAACTGGTACTTTCTAATGCTGAATGAGCTCTCCATCCATCTTCATCCGCTTATCCGGTATCGGGTCACGGGGGCAGCAGCTCCAGTAGGGGACCCCAGACTTCCCTTTCCCGAGCCACATCAACCAGCTCCGACTGGGGGATCCCGAGGCGTTCCCAGGCCAGGTTGGAGATATAATCTCTCCACCTAGTCCTGGGTCTTCCCCGAGGCCTCCTCCCAGCTGGACGTGCCTGGAACACCTCCCTAGGGAGGCGCCCAGGAGGCATCCTTACCAGATGCCCGAACCACCTCAACTGGCTCCTTTCGACGCGAAGGAGCAGCGGCTCTACTCCGAGCTCCTCTCGGATGACTGAGCTTCTCACCCTATCTCTAAGGGAGACGCCAGCCACCCTCCTGAGGAAACCCATTTCGGCCGCTTGTACCCTGGATCTCGTTCTTTCGGTCATGACCCAGCCTTCATGACCATAGGTGAGGGTAGGAACGAAAATTGCCCGGTAGATCGAGAGCTTTGCCTTCTGGCTCAGCTCTCTTTTCGTCACAACGGTGCGATACACAGAATGTAATACCGCACCCGCTGCTCCGATTCTCCGACCAATCTCACGCTCCATGGTCCCCTCACTCGCGAACAAGACCCCAAGGTACTTAAACTCCTTCACTTGGGGTAAGGACTCACTCCCTACCCGAAGAAAGCACTCCATCGGTTTCCTGCTGAGAACCATGGCCTCAGATTTAGAGGTGCTGATCCTCATCCCAGCCGCTTCACACTCGGCTGCGAACCGATCCAGTGAGTGCTGAAGGTCACAGACCGATGATGCCATCAGGACCACATCATCTGCAAAAAGCAGCGATGCGATCCCAAGCCCACCGAACTGCAACCCCTCCCCGCCCCGACTACGCCTCGATATCCTGTCCATAAATATTATAAACAGGATTGGTGACAAAGCGCAGCCCTGGCGGAGGCCAACCCTCACCTGGAACGAGTCCGACTTACTGCCGAGAACCCGGACACAGCTCTCGCTTTGGTCATACAGAGATTGGATGGCCCTGAGAAGGGACCCCCTCACCCCATACTCCCGCAGCACCTCCCACAATTTCTCCCGGGGGACCCGGTCATACGCCTTCTCCAGATCCACAAAACACATGTAGACTGGTTGGGCATACTCCCAGGCCCCCTCCAAGATCCTTGCAAGAGTGAAGATCTGGTCCGTTGTTCCACGGCCAGGACGGAATCCGCATTGTTCCTCTTCAATCCGAGGTTCGACTATCGGCCAAACCCTCCTTTCCAGCACCTTGGAGTAGACTTTACCAGGGAGGCTGAGAAGTGTGATACCCCTGTAATTGGCACACACCCTCTGGTCCCCCTTTTTGAAGAGGGGAACCACCACCCCGGTCTGCCACTCCTTAGGCACCGTCCCAGACTTCCACGCAATGTTGAAGAGGCGTGTCAACCAAGACAGCCCCTCCACACCCAGAGCCTTCAGCATTTCTGGACGGATCTCATCAATCCCTGGGGCTTTGCCGCTGTGGAGTTGTTTGACTACCTCAGCGACCTCCACCAGGGAAACCGACGATAATCCCCCATCATCCTCCAGCTCTGCCTCCACCACAGAGGGCGTGTCAGCTGGATTTAGGAGTTCCTCAAAGTGCTCCTTCCACCGCTCTATTACCTCCCCAGTTGAGGTCAACAAAGTCCCACCCTTACTGTAAACAGCTTGGATGATTCCTCGCTTCCCCCTCCTGAGGTGGCGAACGGTTTTCCAGAAGCACCTTGGTGCCGACCGAAAGTCCTTCTCCATGTCTTCTCCGAACTTCTCCCACACCCGCTGCTTTGCCTCTGTCACAGCAGAGGCTGCAGCCCTTCGGGCCCGTCGGTACCCTGCAACTGCCTCCGGAGTCCTCCGAGACAACATATCCCGGAAAGACTCCTTCTTCAGTCGGACGGCTTCCCTGACCACCGGTGTCCACCAGGGTGTTCGTGGGTTACCGCCCCTTGAGGCACCTAAAACCCTAAGACCACAGCTCGCCGCCGCAGCTTTAGCAATGGAAGCTTTGAACATTGTCCACTCAGGTTCAATGCCCCCAACCTCCACAGGGATGCACGAAAAGCTCCGCCGGAGGTGTGAGTTGAAAGTCCGTCGGACAGGGGCCTCCTCCAGACGTTCCCAGTTTACCCGCACTACCCGTTTGGGCTTACCAGGTCTGTCCAGAGTCTTCCCCCACCCCCTGACCCAACTCACCACCAGATGGTGATCAGTTGACAGCTCTGCCCCTCTCTTCACCCGAGTGTCCAAAACATACGGCCTCAGATCAGATGAAACGATTATAAATCGATCATTGACCTTTGGCCTAGGGTGCTCTGGTACCAAGTACACTTATGAGCATCCCTATGTTCGAACATGGTGTTTGTGATGGACAATCCATGACTAGCACAGAAGTCCAACAACAGACAACCACTCTGGTTTAGATCAGGGAGGCCGTTCCTCCCAATCACGCCTCTCCAAGTATCTCCATCTTTGCCCACGTGTGCATTGAAGTCCCCCAGCAGAACTATGGAGTCCCCTACTGGAGCCCCATACAGGACTCCATTCAAGGTCTCCAAGAAGGCCGAATACTCCGAACTCTTGTTTGGTGCATATGCACAAACAACAGTCAGTTTTCCCCCCCATCACCCGCAGGCGTAGGGAGGCGACCCTCTCGTCCACGGGGTAAACTCCAACGCAGCGGCGCTCAGCCGGGGCTTGTGAGTATCCCCACACCCGCCCGGCGCCTCACACCATGGGCAACTCCGGAGTAGGACAGAGTCCAACCCCTATCCAGGAGAACGGTTCCAGAACCGAGACTGTGCGTAGAGGTAAGCCCCACCAGATCTAACCGTAGCGCTCCACCTCCCGCACAAGTTCCGGCTCCTTCCCCCACAGAGAGGTGACATTCCACGTCCCCAGAGCCAGCCTCTGCCGCCCGGTTCTGGTCCGTCGAAGCCCCTGACCTTCGCTGCCACCCATATAGCAGCGCACCCGACCCCTTTGGATCCTCCCACAGGTGGTGGGCCCATGGGCTGGAGGGAGAGGTGCCACGTTGCTTTTTCGGGCTGTGCCCGACCGGGCTCCGTGGCAAACCCGGCCACCAGACGCTCGCTCACGAGCCCACCGTCTGGGCCTGGCTCCAGACGGGGGCCCCGGGCTTCCTCCGGGCGGGGTCTCTCTATCCCTTCCGTGCTCAACCATCGAAGTCTTTGAACCATTCTTTGTTCTGTTTCCTATTTTTGCAATAAAGATGACATGAAGAAAAAGAAAAAACACTGCTGAACAGCTTTGTTTTCATAAATCACATGTGTGAGCATGCTGGCTCTGGGAGGCGGGGCTTAGGCTCCCATTGGATGTTCTTGTCACGGTATGAACTCTTGGAAAGGGAACGTGATTGGCTACAACTGGCATGATTGGCGTGTTGATAGCCAATGAGAGCTGTTTCTAAGATGGCCGCTCAGAGAGATGACGCAGCGTATTGGCGCTCCACAGTGGGAGCGCTTGCTGGACGTCGGGGGCTGTCCCGGGGTGAAAACTAAACCGGAAAAGGCGGGGATAGTTTGATTGTGTAGGCAGCAACATGAAGAATACAAACATACCCAGCAACACGGTGCAGGCAGAGGAGACGGAACGAGGTCGGCACGTGAAGTTAGCAGCTAGTTAGCACGGACTCTACAGGACAATACTCCCAATCTGGATGAATTCTCTACACCTGGGGACACTTCCGGACTACAGGAATATTAATAAGCCAGGAAAGGACGGGGGGGGGGTGAAGGTTTAGGAGCGCCTACAGGTAGGGAAGAGGCATCATTTTCTCATTTTCTCCTTCTTTTCTTCAGTATTATGAGCACTAAGATAATGAATAATGTTCCAGTAAAGTGAATGGTTGAACTGAGAATGGACCAATCAGACTGGAGAGGCTGTTCCGTTTCATAATGATAGCCACTGGCCCAGCAGCACGAGGCTTCGAACGCACCTTTGTTCCTTTGATGTTGATCCGGTGTTATGTGCCTTCTGGTTTTTCCCCCTCCAGGGGCCTGGTGCACGAAACCAGGATAAGGGAATAAGCCGGGATATTCAAGATATCCTGGATGAATTTAGCTTTGACTTGGTTGCACGGAAACCAAATTGAATTAAGCCCAGCCAAGTAACCATGGAGATTTATTCTTTGCGGCTAGCCTGGTCCAGAGCCGGCCTACAGCCAGACTAGCTTCACCTCCTCCTTACTATCCGTATTATATATAGGGCTGCACGATTATGGCCAAAATTATTATCATGATTATTTTGATCAATATTGTGATCACGATTATTTGTTGATTTTAACTAAAACAAATTTTATTGTCACATTGGGTATTTATAACTCTTTTCACATCCATATTATGCTACACTGTTATGTTGAAGTTATATGTTGTACATATACAGCTGCAACACATGGAAATGAAAATCTGAAATAGCCTAAGATATATAAAAAAAAAAAAAAATGTATCAACTTCACTTGTTTTAAACAATAACTGATTAAAAGAGCTAGGAAAAGGGCGGGGTGCGATGGACGTACTCACAGAGAGACGGCTAACTCATTAGGAATGAATGGGGGGGGGCGATGGACATACTCACAGAGAGATGGGGGCGAATGGGTCTCACACGCTGTTCCTCTACGAAGACAGGTTTGCCTCTCATGCTTAACAATATACAGCTGTGTTAATAACAATTAAAACTGTGGACAAATGTCAGAAGCGTGACACCGGTGCTGTCGCCGCTCTGTCTCTGTAGCTGGGGAGCCTGTGTTAGTGAATGGGGGGGCAGGGCTTTGCAGAGAGTAAGAGGAGAGAGCCAAACACAGGCACAGCTTTACAGAAGAAATGTTTCATGAAACGCAAAATTAAAATATATCAATATAAACAACATTGCTTCGTTAGTGGAGAGGCAGCGGATGCGACCTGGAGAAAAAATATTACTCACGCCCTAGAGCTCGGTACGCTAACAGACACTAACTAGCACCATAAAGTAGGGTGACCAGACGTCCTGGTTTCTGGGGACAGTCCCCAGTTTTGGTGACCTGTCCCCGCAAATGCCCCCGGTTTCACTGTCACTGACAGACCCAAAATTGGATTGAAAGAAAGAAAGAAAACAGTGACCAAACGTAGCCGATAGTCGCACCCCCTCCCTGCAGGCTCAAGACTAAAGATTACAACACTCTGAGGTAGGGCTGCACAATTAATCAAATTTTAATCGCGATCACGATTTTGACTTCCCACGATCAAATTTGCGTGATCGAGCGATTATTTTTTTTTAAAGCGTCATTTCATAGAACGCTCCGGTTTTGTGCAAAGCCAATCTCCCGCTCCATAAAGCCGTCTGCTCATGAGCCAGTCAGAGTAGTTTCCTGCACCGCGCAGCTTATTACACAGCTGTATATTGTTAAGTATGAGGAGCAAACCTGTATTTGTAGCAGTGTTTCCATGGTAACTCTGCTATCGCGGCCGCCACGGCGAAGTACACAGAAGAAGTTATTGAATGCAACTAACTTCAGTTGGTAGAGTAACAGCGTGTTAGACGGAGCCGTGCTGGACCCGTTCATAATGAGTCAGCCGTCTCTCTGTGAGTAGCGTCATCACACTCCCTCTCGCAGTTATAAATAGCCTATGTGACAGTACAATTTGTTTTGGTTAAAATCACAAATAATCATGAGAATAATCGCGATCAAAATTTTGATCAAAATAATCGTGATTATCATTTTGGCCATAATCGTGCAGCCCTACTCTGAGGTGTAAGAAGTAGCAGCAGGGCTGATTCTAGGATCAGACCTGACATGAAATGTTATCATGTTTACAGCTAGTCTCATTTGTTTGAAAATACATTGAACGTCAACAAGAAGTAATGTCACCCAACATTGCTTGGAGCACCTTTTAAAATGGACAAAATGTTCTTACAGGGCGGCATGCCCATGGACCCTCCTGGGTGGGCTTGTGCCCCAATGCAGCTTTAGGTCTTGTGATGCCCCTGGGGCTGTGTCCCCGTTTAAACTTTTACAAAGATAAAAACATAACCTGTTTTGGAGGTATTTACGCTTCTGAGCTGAAAATGTCCCCGGATTTTGTCTCAGAAAATCTGGTCACCTTACCCTAGATCCCTGTGAGCTAACAGACACTAACTAGCACGACTGGCACGGTCACTGCTGTTCTCTGAATAACAAAGACGGACAAATGTTGCGTTTACTGGTAAACTGGTAAACCTTGAGACCGACGTATGACCGACTAGTATCTGTGGAGTTTTCCTCCCGTTACTCTGTCCTCTGTGACTGTCTCCATCTAGAAACTAAGCTGCTCGGTGCAGGGAACAACTGACTGGCTCATGATCAGACAGTGGTTTACGGAGCGGTAGATGGGCTTTTGCCAAAAAACTCGAGCGTTCTTTGAAAATGCCTTGTTGCACCATCAAAACGTCTTTCTGAACTTTCTATTTTTACACAGGACATCTGGAGATGTTCTGCTAAATGAAGTGTGGTTGGTCCAGGCTACTGTGCATGTAGCTTGTAGCTCAAGTTAATGACTTTTGGGCCTTACATTTTAGTAGTTCTTCCAGTCTGAATGCAGGAGATACTTGACACTCTGGACTCCTATGGATGGTCCCCTCATCAGCCCTTGCATTTTTCTCCATTCTAACAGAAGATTTTAATCTAGTAAACATTAGACAACAACACTAGAATTAACTCACAACTCCCATTAGTTCTTCTAACCTTTGAATCATTTTCTCTGCATGTCCCCCCCCCCCCCCCCCCCCCCCCCCCTTGAGCCTACTAAAAGCACCTTTAGCAGACGGCAAGATGGCGACCAGAGCAGGAAGAAGTGCAAGAAGAGGAGGAGGAGGAGGAGGAGCAGCACAGCAGTCTGCAACAGCAGTGAAGGAGGAAGAGGAGGAGTATGAGGTGGAGAAGGTTTTGGACCGCAGAGTGGTGAGGGAAGAGTACAGTTTCTGCTGAAATGGAAGGGGTTCTCAGAGTAGTATGAGTCTAGAATAATAATAGTTGGTGTTCTTGGTCCTGAATATATAATATATTTACATATTGCAAGTAAGTGTCAGCATGGTATCATGCCCTCAAAGTTGAAGGTTTGGTATTTGACACTATGTTGCAGACCCACAAATAACCTTACATGATGGCAATAGAAAAAAGGAATAATAGGAATGATAATTAGAGTGAGATGGATTGTCTAAAAACAAAGTGTGAGAGATGTTCTTCTGTCTGCACTCCACCTTCCAGTGAGGAGAACACATGGGAGGCCACAAGACAACCTGGACCT
>NW_022603050.1:0-79085 GCF_008692095.1 Etheostoma spectabile
TACTATATGTTTGCATTCATCGGACGCGACGGTGGGTGATGTTGAACTGCAACATCTATGAAGAGTTTCTGACCAGACACTTTGTTGCATGTCATTCTCCCTTTCTCACCTTTGCTTCCGTCAGCTATCTTTTTTATTTACAAATAAAAAATGCACATTAAATCAAAAAATGGAAAGACTCATTCAAAAACTTACCCCTTCAGTGATGGAATGTCCGTGGCTGGTGGTTTTGTCGTTGCACACATTGCACAGTTGCCCTCTGTGTCAAACACTAATATACAAAAGAATATTTTAGCTCTTTAGTACTACAATATCACATAAGAACTAAGAAATGTCTCCCCACCTGAGGCTTTTAGTATTTCAAGAGCGAAATGTTTACGCTGCTGTGCCATCTCTCTCTTTGCTGTACCAAATGCGATTTTGGAATTTTGGGAAAGGCCTCCATGACTGCCTTTGCCATCTAAACAATGACACAACATGTGATGTAATTTTGATAAAATAATGTGGCGATTTTAATGCTTGAAAAATGAATTTAATCATAAAGCTGAATTAATCGAGATCATTCATTAATTATTGTAATATCTTGTTATATTATTCTTTCCATAATGACAAGTACCCCACAGCTATTTCCATCCTGCTGCACTGGGTGTTGCATAACTCCTCCTTTCCATTTTATGTCAACCCAGTCAGTCCTGCCGAGGGAGGTCCTCCTCATTTTGAAGTACTCGCTGTGTGAGAATTACTCATGAGATTATAATGTTCTATAAACACTTAGACACACACAAACAATGTGTATGAAGTATTAAAAAATAAACAGCATTATGTGTCAAATTAATTGGACAGAATAGTTTTAATCATTTATTTGCGCCATGTCTTTATTTATTGCCATGTCATTTATTTGCTTCTACCGTCACACTCTGTGCTTCTAGGTATTTTTTTTTGTATTTGTATTCACGTTGTGTGCTTGTCCATTAACTGAAGCCCCTTTGATGTTTTTCTCAAGATCCATCCCCAGCCATAATGCACTGCTGCGCTCTCCAAGGTGCTGATCCTTGTGCTGCAGCTAGGAACTGTTCAGCAAGTCAAGGCTTTCACAATCATGAACTTCCAAACATTAACTTCCTTGTGTAATTATTGAATTTCATTAACTTCATAAAAAAATTGAAAAATCGCAGTTGGTGTTAACTGGTTTCTGAATTTGAATTCCCTGTTACATGTGAGTACCAGAGAAAGTCATCTCCTTTAGTTCTCTTTGTTAATTTATGTCTGTGCTTTAAAGTGAAGGTCGCCAAGTTCATTATTTCAAAGATAATTTTTTGCTGATTTTGTTGTTTTTGAAAATACAAATAAACTTCTTGAAATAATCTTCCGATCCTGACATCACTGCACTTGTGACTTGTTATTGCATTGTTACAAAGTCGCCATGACAGCTAAATTGTAAGTTTGTCACACAGGATAAAAAGTTGGCATGAAGTCACTGTCAAGGCCTTCACTCTTGATACAGTGAGATCATTGTTCTACTCACAAAATGAATTATGACACTCTTAATATTTAAAATTATGTAAATAAAAATGTGTTTTAAAGAGCAGTAGTCTCTTTTCATGTCAAGCAAGTAATCCATAGTATGTCTGAACCATCTACTTTTTCAGACTGTGCTAAGAAAAAATCAGCACTCAGTGGTTGCACGGTCCAACAACTATTTCAGTCCATAACAAAATAAATGCAAAAAATGAACAAGTGCCAGTTGTTATTTAGATTGTACAAGAGATCCACTGTTTCTCTGTCATCAGGAACTGATGGTACACTTTTGATGTGATGATTTGATATTTTGTTTTGTAAAAATGTGTTTCCTATTATATTCTTTGGATGTCTTCATCTAAAGGTTAGAAGGAGATGCAATAAAACGATCCAAGTGAGGGAATTGACACGTACCACCCGTATTTTCCAGTCATTAAACTTTCATGAACATTCCTGTTAACAAATACCCAGACTTGCTCCAAGTTCATAGTCCAGTCCCCTTTACATGTAACTGAACTCATACAAGCAACCATTTTCTTTTTTTTTTTACCAATTTGGATTTACTTTTGTCCAGCCTGTTTGCTTTTTTGTAATTCTGCTTTATGTGTTGTTTTCATGACCAGCGGCCAATTATTGTTAGTGTGTTACTGACCATAGCTTCTAAACTAATGTTCCTTTTACTCTCAAGGCTAATATTGGGTCAAAATTGTTAAGAGAATGGATTCAATCTACTAATTAAAAAAAATGGCATACTTCAATCTTTTTGCAGCATGGTTGGAGTCGGTCAACTCTGTGGAGCTGCGTGCTGGATCAACCAAATACACGCTGCTTGTTGCTGTACTGATGTACTGAAAACACAAGAACCACATAAAGTATTATTCACAATTATTCCCATGTCATGAAATTAATTTTTAAAAAACAAACAGAGTCACTACTAACCATAAACTTCCAGTGTACATTGTGTACGTTCACGAAAGAGACTATTGCTTGGTAGTTGTCGAAGTTGGTCTGCAACACATCCAAAGTACAACAAATTGCAATTTTTTTAGTGCTTGTTTTTTTATTGATTAAATGTATCTGGTTCTTTATATTATACACACAGTCACACAAACATTGTTTATTAGCTATCAATGAAACATCTGAATGTCTACACAACAGAAAGCCTACTTACCCTGGATAAACTGTTCCTTCTTACCACTTCTCTCTTCCCAAAAAGGATCACACCAGCTACGTAATGATTGAGAATATAAATTCTTCTCCCCAAATTGAGGTCGTTGACAGTGTGATGGAAGAGACTCTCAATGATCTTGAGAGATATTTGACAGACAAGAAATTAATTTAAATTTAAGACCATTACAACCACACATACAGCTGATATAACTGGAAAACTAGTTTACTTGTGCACTTGTTTGCAATTGTACAAACTACATGCAATGCATTTGAAGTCCATATTTAATTATGTTTGCACTTAATAACACCTTTTATAAATAGTGAATCATTTTAATTACTCAACAACCACTGTGGTCTTCATGTGCTGGCAGAATAATGTTGTTTGTTAGTCCTTTTTCCGTATGATTGCTTCTGTTCTATAATGACAACATACCTCGCCTGTAATCCAGAAGTGAGGCCGAAGTGTCCGTAGCTCACTATGGTGGATGAGTATGCTGTTCCCTGTTATGTGAGAGGGGACCACAGACACAACCACTTCTGTGTCCCTTTTTTTTCCACAATTCGTTGAGCTGAGATTCAGAAAAACAATACACTGTATGTTCAGTCATGAAAATATCGTCACAGATTCAACCAATTATTGCAACAAATGTAGATACAGTTATGCTTGGAGATGAAGGCTCTGTTCTAATGATGCTCCGTGGATCTGCCAAGCAGCATGCTAAGCTGAAACAGGGAGCCCACTGCTGAGACCCGCTGTACAAAAGAGTGGTCCAAATCCAAGACATTAAAAAAATGTCAGACATAACTTATAATGACACTCTAAACCAGGAAGGTGGAGGCTGGGGTGGTGGAGGCAATCTTTACACAGCAGCCATGTGAGGCAGCATTGGAGTATCAGGAAGAAGTGAGTAATAATGAGACATGTAAATGTTTTTTTGCACACTTTTGCTACCTTTTCAGAATTTAATTATTTACTCCTTTATTTCAGTTTATCGCTTATTGTTATATATTTTTTGTCAATTGGAGAGACACAAACGGTATATCCTGTATAAATAATTGCAATGAAAGAAATGTAGAACAAATAATACAGATAAATTACTTGCATTGCATTGACTGTTTGGATAATATATTTTGTACATAAGATTACCTGTGATAGCTCATCAACTTTACTTTGAATGGTGCTTCCCTGTGTTTCTTCCTCATGAACATCTGTCAAGGATGTGGCTTGCTTTTGACATTTGACTTTGTCTGTGGTTTTCTAGATTTAAAAGTATCAATATTATCGGAACCGTAATTGCATGTTTTATTGACAACAAACATCGTCAAATATTTATTGGTAATAGCATTTCAGAGAAATCCAACAAATGAAACAACAAACAACACCTCTTAAAAATTGTTGTTTCAGAAGAAGAATTTTGTTTAGCTTCCTTTCATCATGTAAACAATGCAAAAATGGATTACCTGGGATCGAGCAAGATGGGAAGAGCATGTCACCACTTTAATGTCCTTGTCAGGAACAGCTGTCATATTCTGTGGAGCTTGTGGTGAAATGTGCTTCTTTGAGCTCTAACAAAAAATAAATTGTTGTTTATGACATACACAGCAAATGTCTTACATTTTAAGCTTTATTTACACATAGGGAATGTTAAGACATAGATTACCTTTGACTTTTGGTTTTTGAAAACAAAAGGCTCGGCAATTTGTGATACATAAACTCCCTGCTTCTTTTGCTTTCTGTGTTTCCACCGCTCTACATCCACTCGATGTGTCTACAATTAACAAAAGAGTATTTCATCACTCAATTAAAACTAAGATTAAAGTAGTCTTGCTCAACAGATATACAGTACATTGCTGGGATGAAGTTTGACTGACCTTCTTTGTCTTCAGAGAGTCTCTGTATTCCCTAAGAAGGGCGTTCAGGGTGATCTTGTAGGTATATACAAAATCATCCAGTCTGGTCAGTCTTCTTCGCTGGAAACGGATCTTTTTCAAGTCCCACTGACTTTTCTCCATTATCCCTTGGGTCTGGTTGTCCTGAGTGTAATTCTGGCGATGAACATATGAACATATGAAATAAATATGTCTTCATTCAATTTCTTTTGATTTTAATCTCTAATATCCAGGATTGAATATGATATGATTCCATTACATTAACAGATGTTTTTTGGTTATTGTACCTGGGTCGGTTTACAAGCAGTTCTTTTGAACCTCTGTGACAGTTTTTCATACACAGGACCCGTTCCGTGACGCCCAAGGTCACCTTCAAAAACATAAGACATGCATTGTTATTTTGCATTAACACAATAGCTATTAAAAGAAACCCATTTAAAATAAACTGCTACCGAAGAGTACTAACCCAGAAGTAGGCCAGACCACAGAGCAGCCTGCGGCAGAAAATACTTGAGCAAAGTAGGGATGAATGTTGGGCTAAAGTACACATTGGAATCACCCTCTTTTTCAAGCTCCTCCCTCTTAATAACATCCTCAAAATGATGTTGGAATGGTGTTGGTCCAACTCCATTCTTGCAACAAAATTTAAAATATATTTGTTTAGTCATTGAACTTAGAAAATCATGTACACGTCTGCAATAAATATCATGACAAAGCAACCATTTCGTTATCTGGAGCAAGGCAAACATTTTCAATTGGCAGAGTGATAACATACCCCAAAGTCTTGCTCCACAATAGCTGTGTCATCAATGCCACATTGTCCTTTTTCAGTCAACATTTTCTGAAGATTTTGAAAATGTTTCTCAACATTAGTCCCGCTGTGCGAACTTGAGAAAACCATCGTGGCACTGAGTAGCACCTCATCCATCTCTTCAAGTGTTGTGGCCTGTGTCATTCGACCAAATACATGCATGGCCAGGTGGTAATGTCTTGAGGCACCACAAAAAAACACTTATAACATTAATATTATGATTTGTCATGTTATGAATTCTTAAATAATGAGCATATTGATAGATAGCAATCACTCACTGTTTCCGGCAGAGGTCCTTTGCATTTTTCAGTACATGGCTCAAACAGCGATGCAAAACTGGAAGCCCCATTGAATCCTCCTGGGCCTGTCCTGTCACAGTCATATAATATCTGCAGAGCAGTTCCTGAAGACTCATTCCGCAGAAGTTATAGGAGAGCGATTGAAGGACAATGGAGCCATCACAAATGAGCATAACTGGCCTTTTCTTAACGTTCTTTCCATGGAGTTTTGTTGCATGTGTAAGAAATGACCCCAGGAAATATAACACAGATGCTGTGGTATGGTCACTTGTCAAGTATGTGGCAATAAGAACAGGGGAGGATCCTTTGGCAGGATGTCTTACAACCATCTCATACACATAAAAGGGTGCAGTTTCTCGTTTGTCTTTGTGCACGATGCTCCCTGTTGCATCTATATACACAACATCTGCCTTGCATCGCTGATGAAAGATGTTAACACTTTTGTCCGACCAAAGCATTATCCCTTTGGGGTGCAGTATTACTTTCTGAATGACTGCATCCTCAGATCCCCTCTTGCATCAACTGAACACTAATCATTTCATTTTTGTGTCTTCTGTTTTTTTGCCTGCTGTCATATGCCAGTGTTTTCATGACACCAGTTGTTGGTACCTCGTCCCGACATCCAGATGCCACAACATTGTCCTCCAGCTTGTCAAGTTTTTCAAGGTGGAGACTTCGAGGCAGTGTTGTGGTGAGGGATTTAGCAATGGCGTCCCTTTCATCTGCACGTACAGGCCGTCTTTTTAGTTGCTCGCAGTGGTGCCACACCTTGTCTCCACTGAAGGACGCTATGGCCTTAAGTGACTCATCTGGAATGGTTACCTGAACTTTGACAAGGCAGTCATCAAAAAGGCAATAGCCAGAGCACACAAATAGTGGGGCACTTCTTTTAGACCCAATTGTCTGGACATTGAGATCCTTAAATGCAAAACTGCAATAAGGATGCACACTCCGTAACCCTTTTGATATAACCACTGTCCAGTTCAATATTTTAAAACGACGTTTAAGTTGGGTCTTCTGTAATTTATTCCATTCCTTTTCTTGAATGAAAAAAAAACAGGGTTGCTTGGGCAATTCATGTGTGAAGAACTTATCCTCATACTCCTCTTCACCTGATGATGATATTGACGTTGTTGTTGAAGAAATGAACTGCAAAACACAATTAAATTTAATAAGAACAAGTCTTAAAGTTTTCATGAAGTTTCCTAATACAAAATCGAACTGAATGCACTTTGACCATAGCTGTCATAGGGCATTATTTTTAATTAATGCATATGCTTTGCACTATGCACTCACTGTATGCACGTATGCACTCACTGACATGGCTTATTGGCATAAAATAGTGGAATGTATCCTTCATTAATCTTATACTTTACAAATGTGCATTTTTACTGTTTTGTCATGACAAAACATCTACTTTGAAAAAGGGTCTTATGTTTTAAGCAGAGGTTTGTAGTTGTTTAACTGTTTATTGGCTGAACACACCTTATAAAGTTCATCAGTTCTGAATATGAATGTGTCATTTTGAAAACGGCCAGGGCTATGTTTTACCAACACACTTGGGAACCAGAGTTTTAAGCATTACCAACTTTTACTGTTAATTATTGGAAAAACTACAAATGTAAGAGGTCTTTTGTACTTATTTCAATCAATGTTATTTTAACAAAGACTATTATTTATTTCATGTCAGTCAAAATATTATTGACCATCACAATATTTACCTGCAGAAATTCCTCTGGAGGTGTGTCTGCCTGTGCATCTGGTGCTGTTTGCAGCATCTGGCAGGTTTTCATCAGACGCTGTGTTATCAGCATCTGACAGGTGTTCATCACATGCCGTGTTTTCAGCATCTGGCAGGTGTTCATCAGATTCCGTGTTTTCAGCATCTGGCAGGTTTGCATTAAATGCTGTGGTTGCAGCATCTGGCAGATGTTCATCAGATGCTGTAGTTGCAGCATTGCCATCAACCTCATCCAGCACATGGACAGGGCTCAATGGCGGAGTTGTAATCTGTACATTACATAAAAAAATGATACAAGTTAATGTTACATACTAATAGATGTATTCTCCGTTTGAAGTTAAACAAATATTAAGATGTATACAAATGTTAAAGTCAAACCTTTTTGTGTCGATGATAGGCATGCTTTAGCCTTTTCCTATTATGCGGTATATTTGAAATACCAAGGTCCTGGTAGGCCTCACCCCGAAAGGTTCTCTCATTGTCACTTCCTCGAATTTCAGATGCAGCCTTCAGCTTTTTAATAACTAAAAGAATATCCTTGGCTGTTATGGAAATGGTTCTGGACTAAAATGAACGAAGTTTTTTGTGTTCATAATTTTTGTTTGACATTCGTAAATTACATACTGCAATAAAACTAGTACTAAATGTGTGTGCAAAAAATACTTACCTTTCCAAATGTAGGAAAAACATACTCTAATGATAAAAAAAACAGAGACATTAAAATATCTTTAGAGTTTATTGATCCTATGTGTGTGTTTTTTTTATTTGATTATTGCACAGCTGACTTCATGCTTGCTAATGCTCTGTTGTAGTATAAATCACAACTCTTCAATGGGGGGTCCAGGACCCCTAGGGGTTCCTCAGAGTTACTGCAGGGTGGGAGGGCCCAAAATATAGTTTAATTATTTGTTGTTCTTTTTCAAAAAAACTCGTTAACATGAATCCAATACAATATACGTAAAATTTAAATCTGCATATTTGTTTATAAAAACATTAAATAGGCTTACTGAAATGTAAGGTAGTCACCAAGGTAGCCATCCGTAGATCCAGTTCTTAATAGAATTATGTCTGCCACAAGTAGGCCCATGTTATCCTTAAAACATGATTTTAAAACCATGCCAACAATTTTAATTTGAATTGCATATTATTCTTTTCACTATGAAGGTATGTCTAAAGGTTTTAAGTCACCCAACAAGTTATTTTAGGACCAGTTTAATATTGCAATTTTGAACAAAATAGAAGGGGGCCCCTACTCCTTCTCTCTTTCATTTAAGGGGTCCTTGGCTTAAAAAAGTTGAGGACCATCCATCCATCCATCCATCTTCATCCACTTATCCGGTATCGGGTCTCGGGGGCAGCAGCTCCAGTAGGGGACCCCAAACTTCCCTTTCCCGAGCCACATCAACCAGCTCCGACTGGGGGATCCCGAGGCGTTCCCAGGCCAGGTTGGAGATATAATCTCTCCACCTAGTCCTGGGTCTTCCCCGAGGCCTCCTCCCAGCTGGACGTGCCTGGAACATCTCCCTAGGGAGGCGCCCAGGAGGCATCCTTACCAGATGCCCAAACCACCTCAACTGGCTCCTTTTGACGCGAAGGAGCAGCGGCTCTACTCCGAGCTCCTCTCGGATGACTGAGCTTCTCACCCTATCTCTAAGGGAAATGCCAGACACCTTCCTGAGGAAACCCATTTCGGCCGCTTGTACCCTTGATCTCGTTCTTTCATGACCCAGCCTTCATGACCATAGGTGAGGGTAGGAACGAAAATTGCCCGGTAGATCGAGAGCTTTGCCTTCTGGCTCAGCTCCCTTTTCGTCACAAAGGTGCGATAAACAGAATGTAATATCGCACCAGCTGCTCCGATTCTCCGACCAATCTCACGCTCCATAGTCCCCTCACTCGTGAACAAGACCCCAAGGTATTTAAACTCCTTCACTTGGGGTAAGGACTCACTCCCTACCCGAAGAAAGCACTCCATCGGTTTCCTGCTGAGAACCATGGCCTCAGATTTTGAGGTGCTGATCCTCATCCCAGCTGCTTCACACTGAGCTGCGAACCAATCCAGTGAGTGCTGAAGGTCACAGACCGATGATGCCATCAGGACCACATCATCTGCAAAAAGCAGCGATGAGATCCTGAGCCCACCGAACTGCAACCCCGCCCCGACTACGCCTCGATATCCTGTCCATAAATATTATAAACAGGATTGGTGACAAAGCGCAGCCCTGGCGGAAGCCAACCCTCACCTGGAACGAGTCCGACTTACTGCCAAGAACCCGGACACAGCTCGGGTTTTGGTCATACAGAGATTGGATGGCCCTAAGAAGGGACCCCCTCACTCCATACTCCCGCAGCACCTCCCACAGTTTCTCCCGGGGGAGCCGGTCATACGCCTTCTCCAGATCCACAAAACACATGTAGACTGGTTGGGCATACTCCCAGGCTCCCTCCAGGATCCTTGCGAGAGTAAAGATCTGATCCATTGTTCCACGACCAGGACGGAATCCGCATTGTTCGTCTTCAATCCGAGGTTCGACTGTCGGCCGAACCCTCCTTTCCAGCACCTTGGAGTAGACTTTACCAGGGAGGCTGAGAAGTGTGATACCCCTGTAATTGGCACACACCCTCTGGTCCCCCTTTTTGAAGAGGGGAACCACCACCCCAGTCTGCCACTCCTTAGGCACTGTCCCAGACTTCCACGCAATGTTAAAGAGGCGTGTCAACCAAGACAGCCCCTCCACACCCAGAGCTTTCAGCATTTCTGGACGGATCTCATCAATCCCTGGGGCTTTGCCGCTGTGGAGTTGTTTGACTACCTCAGCGACCTCCACCAGGGAAATTGACGATAATCCCCCATCATCCTCCAGCTCTGCCTCCACCACAGAGGACGTGTCAGCTGGATTTAGGAGTTCCTCAAAGTGCTCCTTCCACCGCTCTATTACCTCCCCAGTTGAGGTCAACAACGTCCCATCCTTACTGTATACAGCTTGGATGAGTCCCCACTTCCCCCTCCTGAGGTGGCGAACGGTTTTCCAGAAGCACCTTGGTGCCGACCAAAAGTCCTTCTCCATGTCTTCTCCGAACTTCTCCCACACCCGCTGCTTTGCCTCTGTCACGGCAGAGACTGCAGCCCATCAGGCTCGTCGGTACCTTGCAACTGCATGCGGAGTCCTCTGGGATAACATATCCCGGAAGGACTCCTTCTTCAGTCAGACGGCTTCTCATTGAATAAATGATCATTCATCAACATCTTAGTTTCTGAGTGTATTTATCTGGACCCTGAGACCGGAGCAGGATTTGAGCTCCAACACTAAAGGAATTCTAAAGCTACCCGGTCAGTAAAATTTGTTTGTAACAATGAGTCAAATCTGGTGAACTCCGGTTCAAGAAAAGGAGGGAAATCTATCCTGGAAAAGAATTGAGAGTTGTCTACCTGAGAAAAAGGAATAGTCCTTACAGGTGAGATTAACTGAACACCAAATATCTATAAACCCCAAACTGCTGGCCCATGATTTCAGTGCATTTGTATTCTGATCCTGGTTCCTAGTGGCCTTTGCATTCGACCGATCAATATTTGGGTCCCACACAGCAAGAACAGTCTGTTAACTCCAGCCTGTGATTGGTGAGCGTATTATAGGAATTGCCATCAAAAACGTTAGGCGCATAAGCTGACACAAATGCAATTTTTCTGCCACGAAATTCTGTTGTGGAGATCCCAATCCTGCCTGTATCATCTGACCAAGAGGACAACCCTTTAAGTGGGAGATTCCATTTGACATCAATGGCTACTCCTTTTGTTTTTGAGCTCGCTGATGATGATGCAATTGTGATCTATTGGCTAAGAAACTAAAATATAAGACATGTTTTCAGTTATTTCACACTTTTTTCTCAGTGGTTAAAGTACATAATTCCACATGTGTTCATTTATAGTTTTGATGCCTTCAGTGATAATCTACAATGTAAATAGTCATGACGATAAAGAAAATGCATTGAATGAGAAGGTGGTTCCACACTTTTGGCCTGTACTGTATACATATACATACTTTATCACTATTCCATCAAGTTAAAGAAATTGAATTATTTGATTGAAAAAGGTTACGATAAGCAGGCAGACAGAATCTATGGCACAGGGAAAGCCGGTTAGAAGTAAAATACATGAGGACATAAACAAGAACCCACAGTTCAAGTGACTAAGCTGAGAGCAGCCAGCAGAGAGTGGCTGCTATGGTGCAGAGTTGATTAGTGGATGGGTTGCAGCTGTGCAGCTGGGAGCAGGTGCCTCAGCTTGGCTGCAATCAGGAGCAGTGTTGCCAGATCTTGCGAGACAAATACGCTACCAGGCCTGTGAAAACAAGCCCAAAATAAGCAACTTTTTCTACGGAGCCCCCCTAAGATCCTGGAAGAGAAAAATAAATAAAACTGGGCACGGTTTTACAAACCGTACACACGGTAGAGTTTATTTATTTTTTATTTTCTCCCTAAGCTTCAGGACAACAACCACAGGAGGGAGTTAAATCACATTTTAACATTATTTAACATTAGAAAACTGATGGGATTTGAAATATAGACACTTTTTCACAGTGATTTTGAGTTGTTCACCACAATGGGTTGAATCCATTCTTTTCCTCCTTTCTCTTTCTCCCAGTCTTTATTATATTTCTTCCCGTATTTTGCCCACTTTATCCCGGGCATTTATTCCTCCAAAAATTCTCCTACAGTCCACTCACCATTAGTCGCTTCTCGCGCATTTTCCTAACCAGAAAACAACAGACTGCCCTGCTCTGCCTCTGATTGGCTGGTACTCGTTTCCATCTGGGTCAGAGCCAATTAGAAGCAGGAAGTGGGCGGGAAATAACGCTGCTGTCTATAGTGTTTATGGGGAAAGGGGCGGGATCGAGCGAACCGGCAGGGACAAGCTGGGAACAAGTCCAAATAAGCAACCACACTTTATTGACAAGCCCAAAAAAAACGCAACCCGCGACAACCAATATTTGTAAGTGACTTTTCAAAAAACAAGCCCAAAGTCGCTTATAATAAGCGGACTTGGCAACACTGATCAGGAGTCGGTAGAGTGACGTGTATCTCACTTTTATTATGTGAGGGCTCTTCAGCTGACTTCAATAAAATGGCATCTGTGAGAATAAACCTTATGACATTCACTCTGAAAAATTAAGATCCACAGGTGAATATGGCCTGGTATTATCAATTAAAAGGTGCCCTGCCACATCAAACCGTTGTTATCATTTTCTAGTTTGCAGTGTTATGCTCTCCCCTTGTTCTTCTCCTTCGCTGCATATCTCAGGTGTTCCTGAGTGAGCCATTAGTGGGTGGCCCCGCCTCCTGTACATAAGGATGGCATACTGAAGCAGCCCTTGTACCAGGGTGTCTGCACCTGTCTTTCTGGTGGCTTTATTTTTTTTAGAGGACGGGGGCTGGCAGTTTAGTTTTCTTTATTAGTTTAGACACAATTTTGTCCTTTGTGGGTTCTTCCCTTTTGTTGTTTTTTGCCAGCCCTTCATACAGTTTTGGTAACATCTTCAGTAATTTATGGTGCTGGAAACAGCTGTGGTGACTTTATTGTATGGTGTGCGCCAGGAACACTACGGCTACTGTAAACTTAGCTTTTGGCTCAATAGAGGGACATGTCCCAATGGCCTCCTGGGGAGAACCAGGGCCAACTGGCTGTGGTGGCCTCCCCCCCCCCCCCCCCCCATCTCCATCCCAGTGGGTAGAAACTTAAATATAACATAGGGATTTATTTAAGCGTGGAAACACTGAAACCGCTATACATGTACAGAAGGACTTATATTAGGACATGCACATATTTCAGAGCTAAATTGAAGGATTTACTTAAAATGAAAAAGGCCTAACACAGATGCCATTTTAGTAAAGTCAGGTGAAGAGCCCTTACATAAAAAAAGTGATACATCACTCTTGTGACTCCTGATTGCTGCCAAGCTGATTCACCTGCTCCCAGCTGCACAGCTGCAACACATCCACTTACAGCTGCTGTGCTTTTAAACTTTGAATACTTTCTTGTTATGCAAAAAAAATTGCTTGTATAAAATACTTCTACTAAATGTTTTGTAAATATTTTTCAATAAAGGGCTTAAGATTTGAATGCAATTGCTCATTTGTGAGAAGAAAAGCAGCACTTTACATTACTTAATTACCTTTTGGATCAATTTAAAACATTAAACTTTCAGTAGGAATGATGAGACTCACTAGGTCAATACTAGTCATGCAATGTTGAGGAAGCTCAGTAAGCCAAGGAATAACATCTTAGAAATATGTCTTAGAAATGTTTTACTTTGCATATGGGTAAACTAAATCAGAAATATACAAAAAATATGTTATGGAAGTTTCTGTTCAGCGAGGGAGGAATTTGTAAAATGAAGAAGAGACCTTGTTGAAACAAAAATAAAGACAGGCTGCAGACTGGATTAAAAGTTTGGATATTCGGTGAAAGAGTTTAATTATTTTCTCGAGAGAACAATCAAACAAAATGACGAGAATGGCAGTTCACAATGCAACAGAGTAACAAGGTGACATTACACATTCTGGTAAATACAATCAGTAATCCACTTCTTTATATGCAGTGCCCCCAGAGGAAAACCAACCCTTGTTTGGAAACCAGTTTAATCTCAAACATAACAATCAGTGGACCTCAGGCAGACAGTTGGAGCTCTTACGTATTTCTGAATCTGTCCCTCGTGTGTCCAAGTGTCTTGACCGGTCATTCTATCTTAGCTAAAAAAGGACATCTTGTCTCTTGGATAGGCTCTGGTCTCGACCTGGGACCTGCTATGATAAACACCGTTCTAGGCAACTGTTTCTGTCAGGCTCCACGTCATCTATCCTTGGTGGGAAAATGCAAAGTCATAACATATCCAGTTGTCTCCTACAAAGAGATCACACTGAGGACAGATACAGGAACCAAATACTCTGAGAGGCATTGAAGATATTATTATGAATAATTAATATGAAAATCATTGGTTAAATGTAATTTTCCCATTACAAATATTACAAAAATATACACTAACCTGCTGAACCCTCCTCTTGTCAGGAACACCGGATTTTTCGGCTGGTTTAGACTTCTGTAAATATAAATATATTTAGCAACCTAAATACTGTAAATAAAAAAAAATGAAAAAATACTAGAGAATATATTTAACAACCTGAACACTGGGCCAGCTATTAAAATACTATAAAAACAATACCTTCCGGCGCTGTCCAATCATTTTCCATTTAACCGGTGCTGAATCTGGCTTTGGCACGAGAAACTGGACGTAGAAGGCCATGTACAGAACACTCACTAGGACTGGCGTTCCATGAATGTCACTGAGATGAACCTACATAAATAAATGAAGAAAGAATCAATTTAGACAAAGGTTTCTACAATAAACTTTTTAAATTCACTACAGGGAACTAGACATCAAACTTATACATATCCCATAAAATAGCTGATCAAACTTACACCATCAGAGCTCCACAGCTCAATGCTATGTAAGGGGAACCTTCCATCAACAGTAGTAGTAGTAGTAGTAGTAGTAGTAGTAGTAGTAGTAGCAACTAATACCTTTTAGAAATGACAAATTTAACTATGGTTAGGTATTTATTTAAAACACTATGCATAAGTACATATCACATACACAATTTGTCTTCACATGCCCTTCGATGCTACAACACGGTGGCATTTGTCTCGGTAATGCTGTTGTAGTTCCAGGTCAATGTTCAGACGAGGTGGGAAGTCCACAACAAAGATCTTAAAATACACACAATACAGTAAGAGCTTAACAAATATAAAAAGAACTAGAAAATCTAAAACACATAACAGCTTACCTTTGTACAAATATTGATACTGTCTAGTAGCTCGCTGAAATCCGTTGTCTCATGGAATGTTTGGCTAGCAGTCTTGTTTTTACAGGGTGATAACAGACAGATGGCATCTGGGATCTGATAGAGAAAAGCGTTCTCCAACTCTGCCTTCAGGTCTGCAGCAGAACCACCTGGAACCGCCAAGAACCCAAACGTCAGGGGGATGTCTTCTGACGTTGGCATCGGAACAAACCCATCAACAATAGGACGCAAATGAGTCTCCGACAATCAGAATGAACTGGAACAAAAAGATTTGGTCAATAACAATCTGAATTTGCATTATATTATATTGAACATCATGATGATCTTTAAAATTCCTTCTTGTCTTGGACCACAGGGGGGATGATTAGCTTCTGTTGTCTGTTGGTAACCTTTGACTCTGCCCAACGTTTAACTCTGTGACGAGAGCCTTTACCACAACCTGTTGATGAAAAACAATAACCAAAATAACATTTAATCACATTGTTCACATGCGGCACCAGTATCCCGTCAGGAACGGGATGCGAAGGAGTGTTATGCTCTGCCCACTTCAATTTGGCAGCCAAAGAACAACAGTATGTTTTCCCTCGAGGCATCTAAAAAAAAAAGTACTTTCATCAAAAAACAAGATTTAGTTCACAATAACCATGTTAAAACAAATACCAAACCTACATTAATTAAACGGGATCAATGACACTTATTTTTTAACACACAAGACAGAAACATGATGCGTATTATTTTCAATGTGTAGCTGTATTTTCTGGTAAGAAAACAACTTCATTAATTTGACAACACATGTGCAGCATTCAGCATATTCTGAATATACACACACAACACAAGCAAATACTTAAACGCAATGCAAATAAAAAACGATGCAAAAAGAAAAGCACACAAACCACAAACAAATGCAAAGAAAATGTTGTAATCGTTAGCAGGATTGCCATACTGTTTAGTTCAAAAACATCCAAACAAGTAAAAAGATGGCGGACCAGACGTGCACTTTTGTTTTGAGAAGTCAAAGCTCGTGACAGCAACAGCCAAGAGGACATGAGACGGGAGCATAGACTATGTATTGTTAATGTAACCAGGCCCAATAGAGGGTTTAGCCAAATTTAGCAATTTAACACTGGCAGCGCCACCTTGGCAACTAAAGTAATAAAGAAAACAAAACAAATATTTAAGGCCCAGGAGGAGTGATATACGTTTAGTTAAAAGTATTTAAAAAATTTGAAGAAACTATTTAAAACAACTGGTTGCCACAGTTGTCACAGGTGGATCGTATAACCGAATTGAAACAACACATAAAAACACCACATGCAATTTTCAACACACTAAAATCATGCAATATATTAATAAAATCAGAAATATGAATCAACATTGGAATTACATTTAAAGGTGGAATTCTCTGTCAACATAGCCTACCTGTTTCTTGCAGTTTCAATAACAGACTGAGCGACGCTCATGCGCATATGCCTTACAATACAGAGGTGATAACAATTATCAACATATCTAAACGAAAATAAATGTAGGCTTACATGAAACATTAGGCTACTGCTTCCTTTTGGGCGGAAAACAATTCAACTAGGACAAGGCTGATCACAGTCACTGCATTTTAAATGACATTACAAGATTACTAAGGTAGTAAAATTCACCCAATGCGGAAATTTATAACATAGGGACATGAGACGTCATACCGGGAAGCGAGATCTTAGATTTAGGACACCTGGTTTATGGATTATTCCACCAGTGTCCGTGCAGCAGCAGGATAACGGGCTGCCTGCTCAGACCAGGGGAGAGGTCTCTTTTTCACGTTAAGCTTTTTCCTTACAATATCCCTTAATGAAGCAGACACGCTTAATGTCAGCTACCGTCCATAATAATAGGACTTTGGGTCCAATATTTTGACAGTTTGTACTGGTTATGAGGAGCAATATGTGAGAGAAATATGGTGATAATTGATCGATGTTTAGGTACATTAAGCCACGTTAAGCTTTTTCCTCGCCATAGACACCAATGAAGAAGAAAACGTTACCGTAAGATAACTTCTATAATCGTTGGATTTCAGTTTAGTTTTTTTGACAGGTTGAAGTGTTTATGACAAGATATGCCCACGGTAAATATGGTGATGATTGATCGATGTTTAGGTACATTAAACCACGTTAAGCCTTTTCCTCGCCATAGACACCAATGAAGAAGAAAACGTTACCGTGAGATAACTTCTATAATCGTTGGATTTCAGTTTAGTTTTTTTGACAGGTTGAAGTGTTTATGACAAGATATGGCCATGGTAAATATGGTGATGATTGATCGTTGTTCAGGTACATTAAACCACGTTAAGCTTTTTCACGTTAAGCGTTTTAGAACGTCCCGAGCGTCTGACTCTGTGCCGTCTGACTCTGCTCCGTCTGCCTTTGCTCCTCCGCTACCAGCTGTTCCACCGCGCCGCTCTCTCTCCTCTGCTCCGACACAGAGGGCTGAGCTCCCTCCACCACCAGCTTGTGCGTACCGCCGGCAAAGCCGTCCCCTGTCCCCACATTCACAAACGAACTCCCTTTACCCCCTTTCTTCCTCATTGTCACCAAAGAAAACACGAGGTGAGCCCGCTGCCCTACTCGCTGTCAGTTATCTCAAAGTAACTACACGCGACAAGCTTGTGACTCATGCACAAGACTTTAGGCGCGAGTCAAAAAGGAAAAGCGACCCCCTCACAGCCATAAGGTGCGGGGGGCAAAAAACAAAAAACGCACCTCTTCGGCGGATAAATCAAAAAGATGTTACCATTCAAAAATACAAGAAAAAATAAAACACACAAATCACCCGCAGCTGCTCCCTCCTGCACCGCTCTCACCACAAAACGCCCTCAGTCACACTACTCCACTCCACTCACTCGCACTTTCAGGGTGGTGTGGCCGTAAGCAACCGTACAGGGCGAAATCCAGCTTTTTCTAGATGTGAAGACCTGAAGGTTCTCAAAACTTGAATAAACACCTAGGGGTTGAGGAATACTGAACAACATTTAATCACACTATTAGTTCACGTAAACATTTTTGCCGTAGCTTGCTAGTAGTTCAACTACCTTCACCTTGGAATCAAGAAGTTGTATTGGTTTGTGCTCTTTTTGCTCTATAATTTACACTTTTCAGAGTTCTTTGATTTGTTTTGTTCCACATTGATTCATGTATTTCGCCTGTTGGTACACTTATAAATACTTTCATGTATTTCCAAGTTTCCATTTTTCATTACTGTAATTAATTCTCAATTTTCTTACTTCTGTCTTCACTTAGACTTGGGTGACTTGTCGTCTTCCAGAACATATTATTTATTTATGCTGTGGTCAAACTGCAAGTATTTTGAACTCCTTCTTGAATTGTTGAACACTGAGATCGTTTATTTTAATTCTAAATAAGAATGGTGCTTCAAAAAAAAGTTACGTCCTCTATACAGTTTCCTTGTCAGCTCTGTGTCCAGCAAAGAAGTCACAGCGCCTTATGCTAATGAAAAAAACTTACAGCACCAGGTACTCCCAGGCGGTCTCCCATCCAAGTACTAAGCCGGCCCAACCCTGCTTGGCTTCCGAGATTAGGCGCTTTCAGGGTGGTGTGGCCGTAAGCAACCGTACAGGGCAAAATCCAGCCATTTCTAGATCTGAAGACCTGAAGGTTCTCAAAACTGTTCAATAAACAGCTTGGGGTTGAGGAATACTGAACTACATGTAATCACACTAATAGTTCACGTACACATTTTTCCGTAGCTAATAGTAGTTCAACTACCTTCACCTTGGAATCAAGAAGTTGTATTGCTGTGTGCTCTTTTTGCTCTATCATTTACACTTCTGAATTTTCAAGAGTTCTTTGCTTTGTTTTGTTCCACATTGATTCATTTATTTCGCCTGTTGGTACACTTATAAATACTTTCATGTATTTCCAAGTTTCCATTTTTCATTACTGTAATTAATTCTCAATTTTCTTACCTCTGTCTTCACTTAGACTTGGGTGACTTGTCGTCTTCCAGAACATATTATTTATTTATGCTGTGGTCAAACTGCAAGCATTTTGAACTCCTACTTGAATTGTTGAACACTGTGAGATTGATTATT
Source organism: Etheostoma spectabile (assembly GCF_008692095.1). NCBI lineage: Eukaryota > Metazoa > Chordata > Actinopteri > Perciformes > Percidae > Etheostoma > Etheostoma spectabile. Next base: position 19,380 of record NW_022603050.1, read on the forward strand.
TTAATTCCAAATAAGAATGGTGCTTCAAAAAAAAAAAAGTTACGTCCTCTATACGGTTTCCTTGTCACCTCTGCATCCAGCAAAGAAGTCCCAGCGCCTTATGCCAACTAAAAAGCTTACAGCACCAGGTATTCTCAGGCAGTCTCCAATCCAAGTACTAAGCCGGCCCAACCGTGCTTGGCTTCCGAGATCAGACGAGAGCGGGCGCTTTCAGGGTGGTGTGGCTGTAAGCAAGATTACTGGGTGAAATCCAGCTATTTCTAGATGTGAAGACCTGAAGGTTCTCAAAACTTGAATAAACAGCTTGGGGTTGAGGAATACTGAACTACATGTAATCACACTAATAGTTTACGTATACATTTTTCCGTAGCTTACTAGTAGTTAGGGGGTTAGGGTTAGGGGGTTAGGGTTAGGTTTTTTGTTAGGGTTAGGGGGGTTAGGGTTAGGGGGTTAGGAGTTAGGGTTGGGTTTTAGGGTTTGAGTTTGTAAAAAAGGTTAGGGGAAAGGCCAGTGTTAGGTGTTTTAAATTGGGGTTCGGATTAGTAGTAGAAACATTGGAAATTATTAAGTTTAAGGGTTAGGTTCTTAGTTTTATTTGATTCTATTGAGGGTTTTTGGTAGGGAATATTGGTAGAGTTAGGTAGAGGTGTCCGTCCAGGTTTTTGTTTTGGGTTCTCTATCTCCCACTCATCCCCATGAGGGAAGAGTAAGGAGAAGAGGGGTTCCTGTAAAGAAAAAAGGAAGGAGGTAGAGTCAGGGAGAGTGGACCGCATTCGGGGCCTCAGTCTCTCCCCCGCCTATGGTCGGGCATGTCAACTCTACCTCCCCCTACTCCCTCATTTGCATGAGGGAAGAGAGGGGAGAAGAATGAAAAGGTTTGTTTGAAGATTCATTGAGTTTTGTCTTGAATTTTGTTATTGTTATTATACTTATAGTTGTTGCTGTTATTTTTATTATTAATAATACCATTTTCAACTTTGTAAGAAGTTATTATTATAGAATTTATTAAAGAGAGGTCCGAGAAGGAATCGGTTTTGGGTGTATTCTGGCAATATTTGTCATGGAAAAAAGGTTTTTAATCCAGACTTTCTGCCTTGAATAATTTCCCATATGGTCGTAATTTTCCTAGTCAGATCCTCAACATTTTTTTTATTTACAATATAATAATACAACAATAAATGTTTAACAGTATTGGAACATATTCATAAGAACTAACATTGAGGTAATGTATACAGTTATTAGTTGAGGTTTCACGATTTAAGGTCTTTTAGATTCATTTTTCGTTGAGTCCAAAGGGATGGTCCGTCCCAAGTTCTTTAATCCAACGCCTTTCGGCTTGCCTCCTTTGGGTAGTGGTCCATTCCGGGTCATGTTTGATTCCTCTCATTGTGAGGTTTGGAAAACCGTGTTCCCTGAAATGCTTGACCAGGTGGGTTTATGTTTTATGTCCCTGTGTTATATTGTATTTATGGTTGGCCAGTCGGGCCCTGAGTGTGTTTCTGGTTTCCCCAATGTATTGTTGGGGGCATTTTTTGCATTTTATGATATAGATGCAATTGGCTTGATTTAATGGGATGTGTTTGGGTAGCGAAAATTTGGCCCCCGTTCTTCTGTTTTTAGCTGTTTGGTCTTTTGGGGAAGTGTTCTTGCGTCCCGTGGGGTGAAGCTCGGCTTTGACAAGAATATCTTTTAAGGTTGAATTTTTTCTGTAGGCTGATATGATTTTATATTGTTCAGGTATAGTGGTTTCAGCTAGAATTTTACTGAAATTTTCCTTGATTCTTTTTGTTTGCCTTAGTTACGTATCCAGAGAAAGTTGAAATAAGAGGAATGATGCTTTTCTCCTTTCGGATTTCCGTTGTTGGAGCCAAGTCTGCTTTCTTGGTTTCAATGGTTGTGTTTTTTTGGATTCCTCGTAGAAAGGACCTTGTATAACCCCTGTGTCTGAGTTTTTGCATGAGGGTATGCGTTGCATTATCCCTATCTGTTGGGTTGCTGCATATCTTGTGGAACCTCAAGAGCTGAGATTTTAGAATTCCTTTAAAGACGTGCTGGGGGTGAAAACTTTTTTTGTGAAGTAAGGCATGGGTGTCCGTGGGTTTAAAGTAGACTTTGGTGTCCAGGATGCCCGTTTCAAGGAATTGTGGACCTTTGAAGACTGTGGTGTCCAAGAAGTTTACTTCATTTTTATGTAGAATAGGGTCCAGTTTAATGGAATTGTGGTGGTTATTAAGGATCTGGACAAATTCCTCAAAATCTTCGTCTGAGTGGTGTTGGAGAAATCCTTCTATAAACTGACAACTGACTCCATGATGAATTAACACAGCGTTTATTCTTGTGGTCAACAGATGAAATGCGTTTCCGGGCAGTTTTACGTGCACGGACCTGATGGAAACTTGTCTAGTACAGAGGTTCCCCAAAAAGGCACTTTAACAATAGCGTGCTCAGGGTTATATTGGTTCCCCTTGTGGGGCCTGATTGGTCAGCTATACTGTTGCTGGGGCACACTCCCTGCTCTGCCTCTTCCCTCTTCCTTCTTGCCTGTCTATTATTTTCAGTTATCATTTACTTCACAAGACAGCTATGTTCACTCCCTTCTTAGTTTGTACGTCCTGTTCTCTGAGTTATCAGACCGTCCTCGAACTTCAGTGTCCTTGGCCTCACCATCTCCTCTTCTCGTGCTCACTGTAGCTTATCTGACTAAGATAGCCCTCCTGTTCTCTCCCTCCTAGCTGTACCCCAGCTGCAAAGCATAATGTATAATATGTCACACATACACACACTCTTATTTAGTCTTTGGTTAATTCAGTATATACTTTAAGCCAGCTTTTACGTGGCCGTTCCTGAGTGCCCTGTTCATCACCACCTCAGTCATTGTATTATTTTCCCACAAATTCCCCCTTTTCGCACCTACTAGGTGCGAACACTTTTTACACTAACTGCAGTGCCTCAACGTCCTCCCCGTCCTCAGGCATGGTGAGTAATGGCAGCATCCCAGCGGAATAGGGAGGCGGCGCTTTTTCTTTGGACAAGGCAGTGGTGATGAGCCGGGATATCATGGTCCGCAGGCAGGGCACACAGCAACACCCACAGGTAACTAGAATAGCGAGAAAAACAGCAATAGATGTCAAACAAGCAGTGATAAGATTCTTCCATTTGCCAAAAAGGTTGTCATCCACCCCTCCAATGGATTTGATACACCTGAGGCGTCATGCATCTCCTGGGAAAGGGCTCGAAGTTGGTTCAAAGCCCTGGTGACCTTCCCATCCGGGGCAGTGTTGTTAGGGATGACCGTACAGCACATCTCTCCGAACATGGAACAGACTCCTCCTTTTTCAGCCAACAGCATGTCCAGCGCCATCCTATTCTGGAGCGCCATGAGGGACGTTGGGGCCATCTGCTCGGCCAGGCCTTCGATGGCATCCCTAGTTGCATTGCTCAAGCGTAAAACATTATAATGCACAAAATTTATCCTATCTACATTTTGCTGGGAGTGACTGGGAAGATGGCTGAAAGCAGTGGTATACTCTCAAATCCTGCGGCTATTTGATCTGCCATTTGTATTCATTCGGGACACCCCTAGGAACTCCTATGCTGTCTATATAGGTTGGGGTTCCCGCCCATGGATCAAAAGCCGGGCCTTGCATACTACGGGCCCTGCGCCTTCTCTTTACGGTCAGTTGCACAGCCTTATGGTGGGTATTGTGGACTCTACTCCCCACCAAGATATGGGCATAGCTAATCTAACCATAGCACAAACTCCTGACGTTTGATTTGGGAACTTTATCTGGGAGTACAACCTAAGACCACCACAATAGTAGAATAGTCCTATTCTAGCCACTGGGCCTAGGGCTGTTTTGTTTTGTACAGTTGTATTACACCAGTCTGGGGGTATATCACCTAGTTTGATTGTGGGCTTGCTTGATCCGGTGAGATTGAAACAGTGATATCTTGCACCCTCCCCCTTTATGGCGGTAAAATACCCTGGTTTTTCAAAGCCTGGGGGAAAGAGGGATGCTAGGGTAGTACAATTGCGGGAAGCTGTCTTAGAGTGTGTGAAGTTCAACATGCATGCATATCCTGCTGGGTCCTCATTAGGAAACAACGGGGCCGGGTTAGTGAACATGACTGGTCTAGCTGTGGCACAGGCCACGCACCCTTCCATGTGTTGTTCTTTGGCATTCTGTATTAGCCACCTGATCCATAAATTGTCCTGGCCTGCACCTGCTGATAACTCTAACACATCTTCCACCCTCATTTTAGAGAAGTCCTGCACTATTACGTCTTCCTCCTTCAGGGGGGGGTTTTACTGTAGTCTCTGCCATGTCAGTGTCATTCTGTGTGTGAGGGGATCCAAAATATTTATCTGCAGGGGGGTTATCTGGTCACTTCCTGCTATCCATACACCTATGGCTAACATCCACACATCCTGACCGTTCCTGCTCCCAATTGCTCTATTTACTGACAGGGTTATGGGATTTTTCGTGGGGTCTGAACTATAGTCCCGCTGTATAGATAATATCTCCCATTCATCTTGTTGTACCCACCAATCTCTTTTGTCTGTCAACCTCGCCCATGGTTTCCACCCTCCTGTTGTCCAACCCGCGTCATACCAGCTGTTACAGAGACTACCTTTCACCTGTCCGGAAGCGCTCCTTTCACAGTCCTCTACCTTTTGATAGTCGTCACAGATGTACACATCTGTGTTTTTGTAGAAACTATTATACCCCCCGCAGTCTATAGCCTGACACAAATCAAAGGTAAATGACGTGGTTGAGTCTCTCACATAGGGGAGAGTCAATCTGGCACCGCACCTTGGGGATGGGCCCTTAGTGTGTTGCTTCACTACTGCCCAAACTGCTCTTCTTTTCTCTCGTCTAGTTTCATTTCCTTGTTACTGAGAGGTGGTTGGACACTACCGGGTGATTGTTCTTTGTGGTCTCGGTCCCCATACGCATGTTCCAACCCCAGAATTAATGCTGCAACTCCCACTACTACTACTACTGCTAGGACAACTGTTGTCTTTTTCCCAAACCCCATTGCCTTCCAAGTTATGGGTGTACTACGCGGGGGCTGTTCCCCGCCAAAACATCTCTTCCATCTATACATTTTGGATTGCTTTTCTAATTTCTGCCAATGGGCGGCTAGGAGGTGCGGCTGGGGCACAATGTGTCAGGTGGTGCCAAGGTGCTCCTTTTTTACCTTTAACCTGGACCGAGTGTGAAGTAACCTCCCTCACTTCGTACGGCCCGGACCACCTGGGGTCAGTCCACTTCCTCTTGTGAACTTTGACCCTGACCCAGTCGCCTACCTTGACAGGTAGTGTTGCTTCCTCCTGCGGTTTCCTGTTCGCCAACTGGACCTGCGTAGAAAGGGCTGAAACCAGAGATGTTAGCTTTTTCATATAGTCTGTCATTTCTATTTGCTGAACATCTAACATTGGCATGTGGCCTCCATCTAGTGGAGGTCCTGGCATTTTTCTCCCTGTCATTATTTCGTGTGGGGTCAAATGTGTTTCTCGTCCTTCTGAGGACCTCATAGCCATGAGGGCCAATGGGAGCGCTTCTACCCATGTTAACTTGCTTCCTGCACATGCCTTGGCTATCTTAGCCTTCAATGTCTGGTTTGCTCTTTCCACCATTCCCTGTGACTGTGGATGATAAACTGATCCGAAGGCATGAGTGATTCCCAGGGCCTGTTCTACTTCTCTTAGTAGTTTGTTGTTAAAATGTGTGCCATTATCTGACCTTATTTGCCTGGGGACCCCATACCTCGGGATGAGTTCAGTTTTGAGCCATTTCACCACTGTTTTTGCGTCCTCTTTTCTGGTGGGAATGGCTTCTACCCACCTAGAGAACCTGTCTACCATCACCAGAAGATAACTTTTTCCCCCTACCACATTTTCTGCGCCCATATCAGTATAATCTATACTGATATCTTGAAAACAAGCTGTGGGGACTGGGTACGCTCCTTTTAGTGTGGTGTATGGTTTCTGAACATTATGCTCTCCACACACCCTGCATTCCTGACAAAAATGTGTCACCATGTCCCTCAAATTGGGGTGCCACCACAGCTCAGACAGATTCAGGAGAGTCTGTTTTCTTCCTTCATGTGTTGGTCTGTGTGCCTCAGGTAGCAACATTCTGCACATCTCGGCTGATGCTGCTATCTTTCCTTGATGAGACCTCCATATCCCATCTTTGTCTTTTGTGGCGCCGCTCCGCTGCCACTGATTCCATTCATAGGCTCCTGCCTTTTTCTGCATTTCTAGAATGTCTTTAGGCTCCAGTGCCATTGGTTGTGATTCTATCTCTTTCGATAGTACCATCTGTTTTGGGGAGTATCCTCCCGCTCTTTTGGCTGCAGAATCTGCTGCCTCGTTTCCTGCACTTACTCTTCCTTGCCCTGCGTCATGTCCTTTGCATTTCATTATGGACACCTTTAGTGGAGCGGCAATAGCCTCCACTAGCTCCATTATCTCCTTCTGATGTTTTATGGGCATTCCTGCAGAGGTGACGTATCCTCGCCTTTTCCACATGATCGCGTCCAAGTGTGCTGTTCCATGAGCATAAGCAGAGTCTGTAAAAATGTTCACTGTTCTTCCTTTGGCTAGCAGAAGGGCTGCGATCAGAGCTTTTATTTCTGCTTTCTGTGCTGACGCTGGTTGGTTTATTATTCCTGCTTCCAATGTCTGATGTGTTCCATCTGGGTGTTGTTGGACTACTGCATATGATGCTTTGTTAGTCCCATCCTTTGTTTTGTAGCAACATCCGTCTGTGTAGAGCCACATGTCAGCCGACATGTCTGGTACGTTTTCCAGATCTGACCTTATTCTGCTTTCTTGGGCTGCTTCTTCCTCGCAAACATGTGGCACTCCCTGTCTACTCATACTGTTGGCCATGTTTATTCCTTCTGATGAGTAGGTGATGTGCGGTTGGGTACAGGCAGTCTGCAGTTTTGTTCTCCTTGTGGCACTGTATGCAAATTCCTTGCTGGCCAAAAAAGCTGTGACACCATGTGTGGTGTGGATTGTTATTGGATGGCACATTACAATATGTGCTGTTTTGTCAATGGATTTTGCCAGCGCCGCTACATAGTGGGCACAGGTTGTCTGTCCTTTTTCCACTGTATCCAGCCTTGATGAGTGGTACATCAGTACATGTCTGTCTCCCCCTTTTTTCTGAAATAAAATGGCATTGAGAAAGCCATTGTTTTCAGAAACATCCATATGAAATGGGAGTGAGTAGTCTGGGGAGGTGAGTGTCTCTGCCCTTGCTAGGGCACTTTTGAGGTCAAAGAAGGCGGCCTCGGCCTCTGTTGTCCATAGGAGGGGGGCGGTGAGACAGCGATGACCAGCAGCAACCACCAGTTCCCTGAGCAATGTAGTTCTGTTGGTATAGTCAGGGATATGTGAGCGGCTGTATCCTGTGAGGCCCAGAAAAGACAGCATGTCTGCAACTGTGAGGGGAAGCGGGTGATGCAGAATAGCCTGTCTATGGCTGGGAGACACCCCAAGGCCTGCTGATGAAATTTGTCTGCCCAGAAAGAGGACTTGTCTCCTAGCAACTTGTACTTTGTCCCTTTTGACCTTGTAGCCTTTTGAGGCTAGGAATGTCAGCAGTGCCATTGTCTGTTCCACACAGGTGAGGGGATCTGTAGCAGCCAGCAGAAGGTCGTCCACATACTGTATGAGGACCACAGTTGTGGGGAGTTGCAGCTGCAGAAGATGAGATTTGAGGATCCTGTTGAACAGTCCAGGTGAGTCTCTGTATCCCTGTGGCAATCTGGAATACGTGTATTGTTGACCATTGAAAGTGAATGCAAAGTACTCCTGTGAGTCTTGGTGTAGGGGCACAGAGAAGAAAGCATTGGCCAGGTCAACCACTGTGAAGTGGGTGAAGGAGGGGTTAAGTGATGTCAAAGAGACATGTGGGTCTGGGACAGGATGCACAGCTGGGACAGTAATGTCATTAATGGGTCTGAAGTCCTGCACCATGCGCCATCCTTTTCCTCCAGCTTTGGGGACAGGTAAAATGGGAGTGTTCCAGGGAGAACGAGTGGGATATATGACACCAGCTTCTAAGAGTCCCTGAATGGTTGGAGCTATGCCTTGGACCTGGTCAGGGGTGAGTCTATACTGTGGTCTGTGAATGACTGTGTGGTGCTGCGGTCTGATTGTAACAGTCACAGGATGTGTTTCTAAGAGTCCAGTGTCATATGGGCCGGTGGTGAACAGATGCTGGGGAAGAGTTAGTAGGGCGGTAGCTGCGCTGGGATGGTCAGTGCAGGGGAGTCCATGTTCTCTGGGGAGTGGGAGAACTTCAGGCAATGTTTTCTCTGTTGTGTGAGGCCCTTTAAAGCACCACATGTCTTCAGCGTCAGTGTCAGCTTTTAGAAGGCCAGGTGTGGAGGTGGGGAGCCATTTAAATGTTAGTGCACGTTTTATCATAGGGCCCAGGGACCTGGCCTGCTGGCCAAATCCTACTGCGAGTGTGACATGCGGGGAAGAAGAGTCCCAGAGTGTGTACCAGTCTTCAGAGGAGTGCGTTAAGACCACAGAAGCAGCCACCCCTTCTTTACCACAATATATGCCTCTGCATAAGAGAAGTGGGTGCTGTCCTTGCATGTTTGTCTCCCAGTCATCTTGATATGGGGTGTCCAGGTCGTCAGCTACATGTAGAGTACAGTGTACTTGTGGGAGTGGGGACATGTAGGGGTGCAGTCTGTATATGGCTGGTTTCAGGATGTTGAATGCATGTTGAATGGAGGGTGTGTCAGGGCCTGTGGGAAGCAGGCGTAACCAATATACATATTGGTGTAGTTCTGACACTGGGGTTGGTGTGAGGGAGAGAATGGTGACTGGGGAATCAGGAGTGGATACTGGAGGAACAGGAGTGACATGAATGCCATCCACATTCATCCATATGCACAGATTCAATTTACACATAAGATCTCTTCCTAATAAATTTACTGGGCATGCAGGGGAAAGCAAAAAAGAATGTGTGTGTGTTTGTGAGTTAAATTCGGTTAACAATGGCTGTGTGAAGTGCTGTAAGATAGGGGTCCCACTGACTCCCATAACTGACTGAGTTTGAGCTGAAGGAGGGAAGTAGGTGGAATTTAGACAGGAGAACGTTGCTCCTGTGTCTGCCAGCATTACATGTGGTTTACCTTGAATAGTGAGGGTAATGAGGGGTTCTGTGGTCAGACCAAAATGAAAATCAGTGGGAGGACACCTTCATTGTGGACCCTGTTGGTCATACCATTGCTGTTGTAGGGCCTGATTAGCGGGGGACAGTGGCCATGGCTCACCGGGGTATGGTTGGGGTGAGGGATTTCTCCCTGGCCCTCTAGGGGGCTGTGCTGGGGGCTCTTGGCATTCTCTTGCATAGTGGCCTTGCTGACCACAGTTGTAGCAAAGGAAGTAGGGCTGAGAGGTCCTTCCTCCAGGCCTGGACCTAGTCATTCCTCCTCCTCTCTGAAAACCTCGCCCTCTTCCTCTTGTGGGCCAATTTTGCTGGCTCGTGTTCGCTGGCCATGGTGGTTGTGGGGGTGGTGGCCAGGAAGCTTGTGCTCTCTGTAAGAGTTGAGTGACTGCTTCCAACACTGGGGCTTCTGACTGTTGGGGGTTCTGTGAGACTGTCATTTGTTTAGCTTTGCTGGGCTTGGGCTTGTTTAATTCTTCCAGTTGTTTCTTCAACAATTGAGTTTGTAGTCTTTTTAATTCATCTTCTTGTTGCTCTGCTCCTTTTTGGTGTTTTGACAGGAAATGACGCACATTCTCGCCCCATGTTGCATCGGTCATTGTTTGCAGGCCTACTACTCCTCCTAACTGTGTCTGAACTGCTGTGGGTAATCCCCCTAGTACCCCATGGCGGAACAGCGCCACTGTGGCGGCGGACTGGTCCCACGGTTCCCTCATAGCACGCTGCCAAATCTTTTTTGCTCTATCTGCATAGGCATCAAAATTTTCATCACTTAGTCTTTTTAAATCATGCCATGCTGCATGATCCCCAACTGTGGGATACATGCGGTGCAGCTCAGCCCAAATGCCAGGGGTTACTGCTGATGCAGGCACTGATGCGGGAACAGTGGGTCCAGCTCCCCCTCTGGTGAGGGCAGCACTAGCTTCATCTGCTCCCATTACTCTACCCAATACTGCTCTGAGATCTCCCAAACACAGCTGCACTCCTGCTGTAAGACTATTGAAAGCTGTGAGGAAATGCTCAGCCCCTCCTGTCAGGGAGGGGAGTTTTGCACACAGAGCATCTAAGTCACCAAAACTGTAAGGGGTGTACATCAACAGTCCTCCTCCTCCTCCTACTGGGCGGAGTGGGCATTGTAGCCCCGCCTCTGGTGTGTGGCGCGTCTGCTCTTCCTCACTGAGCTCATTCACTGTTCGACGCAGCTGCTCTTGCTGCTCTTTTATCTCTCTGAACTCTTTGTTAAGTCTTTCCCTTATTCTAGTTGATCTTCGCAGCATAACTTCGTCAGGGTCCTCGTTGGTAAATTTACCTTTAAATGTGCCTGCTACAAAAACGTCTTGAGGACTTTGTGATCTAGATCTGGGCCTGCGTTTATGTCGTTTTTTAGTCCTTTCCCTAGAGCTAGAGCTTCTGTCTGTTTGCTCACTTTCCCTGCTGCTGTCTGACTGTTCGCTATCTTCCTTACTTCCTGAGTCTTGTGGGGTACTATGGTGAGGTGGACTGGGTCCTTTTACTGACATGTGAAAATGCTCTGGATTTTGTTGGCAAAAAGACGCTGAATATGGGGTACTAGCTTTGCTTGGGCCGGCTGGGACTGTGGCCGCTGGTTGTGGTGGAGCCGCTGCTGCTCCCCCTGACGCTGACTGTACCATTAAATTTAGATAACATTCTAAATCCTGTACGCGGCCCTCTAATGCCGGTATCAATGGGTCCTGTGGTACGTCTATTTGTAATGCATTTGGCTGTAAATGGGCAGTTACCACTGGGGCTTGGACTGTGGGTTTTGATGCCGTTGGACCTGTATACGGCGGCGGTGGAGCGGAAATTCTTAGGTTTCTTATGTCTGGATAAAAAGGGTTTGTTGGCGGGGGCGCCTCAGCGGGCAGCGGGGTTTTCTCTGCGCTAGCGGTTTTATTCTGTTCAGCTTCTTCTCAGTTTTTGGTGAACTTTTGTCATCTTGTTTTGTCAATCCCAATTGTTTCTGTATTGCATTTGTCATTTTCAACCCCACCCCATATTTCTCTTTCTGCGCTTCATACTCCTTCTGCTTTGGTTTAGTCAATTTAAACCATTTTCTTTTCTTTTCCTCCTCTGCCTGCCTTTCCGCATACTCCAACTTACTTTTTTCATACTTCACTATTTCATTCACTTTCTCCGGGGACGGCGCCCCTTCTCCCTCAATCCATCCTCCTCTCTCCCATTCTTTCACAATCTCTTTTGCTACTTTCTCCTCTCCTTTATTGCCATACTTTTTCACTGCCCCTACTAACACTTTACCATAAGGGGTCGTCATTTTACAACAAATAAGCAGTGAGAAAAAATCCAACAAGCCAAACCACAACAAAAATCACACATGCAACAACAAACAACTTTTTCATTAAGACTCCATCTAGAGCCTTTTTATGTACATCTCTATAATCTTTACAACTTAAAAAGTGACCTCTCACTCCTTTGCACAAATACACTCGCGGTGGACTCGTAATATTACAATGACAATCTGTTAACTGCAATTCTTTTTCAGGTTGTTCACACAGAACCAAGGGTGGCAATTCACAATCACTCATCTGAACTATCTGTCCTTAGCAGTCTCCTACCTCGTCAACCATCTGGACGTATTTTCCTCTGACTATTTGTCCCTTTTCCTCTCCTACCGCCACCCGTATTATTCAACAATTCTCTCACAACTCTCTAGTTGTTTTCTCTGTTTAATCACATCACATGCCCCAACATTTCATCTGTTTATATCCCTTTAATTACAGCACATTCAATCAATACTTTTCGCTTAAAACAACACTTACGACAGTTGAAATGTGATCACATCAATTTAGTTTTCAGCCAATAACAGAATTTTGATTTTAAACAGGCTTCTGCTTACCTTTTTTGTTGAGAGCTCTCAGTGATCACACCAACGAATCGCAGTATCGCCGCTCAGTCCCCTTCACGGGCTGCGGGATGTCAGTCCGGTGGCTGAGCTGAACCGGACCGTGGACACAATGCCAAGGTCCAGTTGGATTCTCCTGTCCAATTACGTTATCACGTCGGGGTCACCAAATTTGTTGGAGAAATCCTTCTATAAACTGACAACTGACTCCATGATGAATTAACACAGCGTTTATTCTTGTGGTCAACAGATGAAATGCGTTTCCGGGCAGTTTTACGTGCACGGACCTGATGGAAACTTGTCTAGTACAGAGGTTCCCCAAAAAGGCACTTTAACAATAGCGTGCTCAGGGTTATTGGTTCCCCTTGTGGGGCCTGATTGGTCAGCTATACTGTTGCTGGGGCACACTCCCTGCTCTGCCTCTTCCCTCTTCCTTCTTGCCTGTCTATTATTTTCAGTTATCATTTACTTCACAAGACAGCTATGTTCACTCCCTTCTTAGTTTGTACGTCCTGTTCTCTGAGTTATCAGACCGTCCTCGAACTTCAGTGTCCTTGGCCTCACCATCTCCTCTTCTCGTGCTCACTGTAGCTTATCTGACTAAGATAGCCCTCCTGTTCTCTCCCTCCTAGCTGTACCCCAGCTGCAAAGCATAATGTATAATATGTCACACATACACACACTCTTATTTAGTCTTTGGTTAATTCAGTATATACTTTAAGCCAGCTTTTACGTGGCCATTCCTGAGTGCCCTGTTCATCACCACCTCAGTCATTGTATTATTTTCCCACAGTGGGTCCAAATACCCCAAATATCATCCAGATACCTGAAATATTTCATTGGAAGTTTGTTGCATTTGCGGAAAGCTGTTTTCTCCCATTCTGCCATATAGATGTTAGCATAGGACGGAGCGAAGCGTTTCCCCATGGCTGTACCCTTGATTTGCAGGTAATGCTTACCATTGAATTCAAAGTCGTTTTTTGTTAGACTTAAATGTAACAATTTTAATATTTCTTCGTCGGGTCTGTCAGCCTTGGGATATTTTTTGAACCATTTGTCTACCGTTTCCATGCCCTTAGATATGTCAATGTTCGTATATAAACTCTTGACACCATGGTGAAGAGTTTAAACGATTCGGTGATTACTGTCTGTTTGACCTTTTGGACAAAGTCCGCGGTGTCTTTCAAGTAACTGGAATGTTTGTTTGAAATTGGGTTTAGGAAGGAGTCAATGTATTCAGCAATACCGTAACTCTCGCTTCCGCAGTCTGAGACTATCGGTCTCCCTGGTGGGATGTTTCCGGTCCAATTGGCTCGTGGTTTGTGAATTTTTGGTAGCATGTAGAAGCGTCTAGATCTATAGGGGGCTTGTCCCCTGAGGTAAGTGCACTGCTTCTTCGTGAGATAATGGTTTTCTCGAAGAGTTTCCAAAATCAGCGATATTTGATTTGTGGTTTTGTCCTTGATAGGATTGGCTAATGGTCTGTAATAATCGGTATCATGTAATTGGCGCAGGGCTTCCTTTACATAATCCATGCGGTCCATTAAGACGATCGCGCTGCCTTTGTCTGCTGGTTTTATTATAATATCGGTCTTTTCCTTTAAGTCTTGCAATGCTTGTTCCTCTTCTTTCGTCAAATTAGGTTTATCCTTAGTTAGTTTAAGTTGAGCTATGGTTTCTTGGTCTTTTTGGATTAACTTGTTTATAGATTGAGGTAGTTTTGTTGGTTCCGGTTCCCAATTTGAAGGTCCCTGAAATGGTTTTATTTTGGGAGCTGGTGTTGGGCCAAAATATGTACTGAGTTTTAGGCGCCTATGATACTGTGTCAAGTCAACACTAAGGGTATTGCGTTTGTTTGGGTTGTTTGATGGGACAAAAGAGAGGCCTTTTTTGAGTAATTCCCTCTGTGGGTTTGTTAATTGTGTTTGTGAAAGATTCACTATTTATTTTTCTTTGTTTTGGGGGACCTCAGTTGAGGTCCCGTTTAGACCAAAAAAGAAAGCCAGTGCTTTAGCATTTCTTGCGCCGTTTTGTTGGTCCAGTGAAGATTGTCTGGACCAGTGGAGAACTTTTCTTTCGGTAGCCTCGGGATTTGGTGGGTGGTATCTTTGATGAGATTGTTGAGGCGTTTAATGTTGTTTTGTAAGTCCTGTGGTAGGTTTTCTGAGAAGTTTATGTTGGGAATATACTGTAGATGGTCGCTAGTGGGAATGTTGCCTTTGCAGCATTAAGTATTGCCCGGAGGTCTTTCTGCAGGTGGGTGGGGTTATTTATTTTCCGGTTATTTAGACCAAAAAATAAGATGATATGTTGGACGTCATCTGAGGTCGGAGTTTTATTTTTAATAAAGTGTGCTGCGTGGCTTAGATTGCCTCCTGGATAACAATCCACCTGTATATGAGGGTTGCTAACAATGGGTAACCGAGAGATGTTTGAATCTCCAACTATCAGAATTGGTCTGGTTGGGTTTAACGTCCAGTTGAGGTACTTATTACCTTGATGGTTGTGGGACTGAAAAAGGTGATTTGGCTCTGCTGCGCTTTGTTTTGCGTGACCACTTGATGGTGGGGGTAATGTTGGAATTATCGGGCTTAAGGTTGCGTTCTGTGGGTTTGGTGTTTCGGGTTTTCGGGGGAATAGAGGGGTTGTGGGGACCAGAGGGGTCCCGGTAAATCGAAGTAATCGAAGCAACTTGCTTCTTCAGTACGCCTTTTCTTTGGTTGGGGGGTTGACTCCAAGTGCAGTAGTGGTTGGATAGGCGTTTTTTGGCAGGCTGTGGTCTGTGGTTGTTTGGTTTGGAGGTTCCTGGGGAAGCGGAATTTTGAGAATTCTTTCTTTTGCTTCCTGGATCGTTTTGTCTTTGATCTTTTTAAGATCTCTTTTAGCCCATCGTATGGCGACTAGAAGTGCCTGGTCCCAGTCCTCTCTGGGGGTTGAGGACAGGATTACAGCGCAGTCAACAAGGGTTTGCTGGTAATGCGCCTGTAAGATTTGAAGGGTGGTTTGAGTCCAATTTTTTGCATTCCCTGTTTTCAGTTGGTAGGAAATGGCGTTTGGGAAGGCTGGTTGGACAGTAGCTATCAGGTTTTTTTGAGTCCTCTTGAAGACGGCTGGGGTCGTAGGTTCACAATTGGAATGTGTGAGATGATGGTAGGTTTTGATGTAGGATGTCATGTTCCTGGCAATTGAGCGGAAGATATTTTCTGGATTGATTGGAACTGCCATGGTTGTTTATCTAAGAGATAAAGAAAGAAAAGAATTGGTTGGATCATTGCGTACTGGATTTATACTATCAGTCTGGAAAGGGTTATAAAGCCATTTCCAAAGCTTTGGGAATCCAGCGAACCACAATGAGAGCCATTATCCACAAATGGCGAAGACATGGAACAGTGGTGAACCTTCCCAGGAGTGGCCGGCCGCCCAAAATTACCCCAAGAGCGCAGCGACGACTCATCCAAGAGGTCACAAAAGACTCCACAACAACGTCCAAAGAACTGCAGGCCTCACTTGCGTCAGTTAAGGTCAGCGTTCATGCCTCCACCATCAAGAAAAGACTGGGCAAAAATGGCCTGCATGGCAGAGTTCCAAGGAGGAAACCACTGCTGAGCAAAAAGAACATCAAAGCTCGTCTCAATTTCTCCACAACACATCTTGATGATCCCCAAGACTTTTGGGACAACCTTCTGTGGACCGATGAGACAAAAGTGGAACTCTTTGGAAGGTGTGTGTCCAGGTTTATCTGGCGTAGAAGGAACACTGCATTTCATAAAAAGAACATCATACCAACAGTAAAATATGGTGGTGGTAGTGTGATGGTCTGGGGCTGTTTTGCTGCTTCAGGACCTGGAAGACTTGCCTTGATAAAAGGAACTATGAATTCTGCTGTCTACCAAGAGATCCTGAAGGAGAATGTCCGACCATCTGTTCGTGTACTCAAGCTGAAACGAACTTGGGTTCTGCAGCAGGACAATGATCCTAAACACACCAGCAAGTCCACCACCGAATGGCTGAAGAAAAACAAAATTAAGACTTTGGAGTGGCCTAGCCGAAGTCCTGACCTGAATCCTATTGAGATGTTGTGGTATGACCTTAAAAAGGCCGTTCATGCTGGAAAACCCACTAATGTAACTGAATTAGGACAATTCTGCAAAGATGAGTGGGCCAAAATTCCTCCAGGACGCTGTAAAAGCCTCATTGCACGTTATTGCAAACGCTTGGTTGCAGTTGTTGCTGTTAAGGGTGGCCCAACTAGTTATTAGGTTTAGGGGGCAATCACTTTTTCACACAGGGCCATGATGGTTTGGATTTTCTTTCACCTTTAATAATAAACACCTTCATTTACAAATTGCATTTTGTGTTTACTTGTGTTGTCCTTGACTATTGTTTAAATTGGTTTGATGTTCCGAAACACTTAAGTGTGACAAACATGCAAAGGAATAGGAAATGAGGAAGGGGGCAAACACTTTTTCACACCACTGTATTCTACGGCTTGTATCACTCAACTCACCAGACTCCATGTAAATTATCATTTATGTCATTGTCATTTTAGCATCGTAACACACACTTCATTCTAAGTTGACAGCAACCAATTAAAACTATTATAGGCTGATTTGGTCTTTTTTATTCTTTTACAAATATTATAACCTCAGTGTTGGTCTAAATAAATACTTACTTCACTTGTTTATATATGAAACATGTTGGTTTTATTTACTTTAAAAGTACTGTATTTTTACATGGAGTGTGATTGGTTTAGTGCTAGCTACGTTGTAGCTGTTCAGCAATTGTAAGTGCGTTGACAACGTTAGTTTAAAGCTATTAGAAGACGTTGCTTTGTCTTTTATAACTGAGGGATTACAACGTTTGTGTTATGTATTCTTATGAGTGCAATAGTAGCCTAACCAACGTTAGCTAGTAGCTGGGTACTAGCTAACGGTACACATTATTAGCTTGATAGCGCTAGTGTCTCAGTTATAACACTGAGTGCATTAACGTTACACCTTTACATACAATTTCTGTCACGATAAAGCATTTTTTACTTTAATATGCTTCACTAATTCATCTTATGGGGCCACTTTTATTTCTTCATGTTTCACTAGTTTTCAATATTGTTTTAATTATCACTTTTTGGTTTAAGAAGCTCAATATGTTTCCCTTGCATTGCCTCTTTTGTTTTTTTAATTATATTCACCCAGACATTACTATAAATTTAACAGTCAAACAAATATTTTTGCAGTTATAATCATGAAAATATATTCATAAGTCAACTATAGCTTCTGCAATAATTGATGAAGTTTTACTTTTGACTGTATTTGTTTTTTTTACATCGAGTGTGGTTGGTTTAGTGCTAGCTACGTTGTAGCTGTTCAGCAATTGTAAGTGCGTTGACAACGTTAGTTTATAGCTATTAGAAGACGTTGCTTCGTCTTTTACAATTGAGGGATTACAGTGTTTGTGTTATGTGTTCTTATGAGTGCAATAGTATCCTAACCAACGTTAGCTACTGGCTGGGTACTAGCTAAAGGTACACATTATTAGCTTGTTAGCGCTAGTGTCTCAGTGCTAGTGTCACAGTTATAACACTGTGTGCATTAACGTTACACCTTTACATACAATTCCTGTCACGATAAAGCATTTTTTACCTGAATATTCTTCACTAATTCATCTTATGGGGCCACTTTTATTCCTTCATGTTTCACTAGCTTTACACATTGTTTTAATTATCACTTTTTTTTAAGAAGCTCAATATGTTTCCCTTGCATTGCCTCTTTTGTTTTTTAATTACATTCACCCAGACATTACCATAAATTAAACAGTCAAACAAATATTTGTAGTTATAATCATGACATATTCATAAGTCAACTATAGGTTCTGCAATAATTCATGAAGTTATACTTTTGACTGTTTTTGTTTTGAGAGTAAATGCAACTGCTCTGATGCTTTACAGTTACATATTGTCATTGTCATGGGCTCCGTTTGCTGATTTTGTCAAGACATAATTTACGATTGTTTTAAGTGCTCTTGTTGTAGTTAAAGACCCAAGACTAGGTGGAAGGATTATATCTTCAACTTGGCCTGCGATTGCCTCAAGACCTCCCCAGTCGGAGATGGTTAATGTGGGTCGGGAAAAGTAAGTTTGGGGTCCCTTGTTGGAGCCCCCGAGACCCGGTACCGGATAAACGGATGAAGATAGTTAGATGGATGGATGGCTGGATGGATGCCTGCTTGCTTGGGCATTTACACTGGACGTAACGGACCGTAACAATCCAGGTAACACAGATGATAGCCTGATGACTGAATAATGCCTTTCTTTAGGTTGTATTTTGTGTGTGTTTGTGTGCATGCGAGAGCGTGTGTGTATGTGTGTGTGTTAAAACCTTTCTGGTAAAAGTGACGTTTTGAGATTTGACTCATATCAATATTATTATTATTATTTTTGTTATTATTATTATATTATATGTAATAATCAGATTAAGCTAGTAACTGTCATTAATTATTTGTAGTTTTAATAAATTAATTTGTAGCGGATAGGCCTATCTTACGTATCTTACGTCATTTCACGCTTGCCTACCGTGTTGGTCATTCCTTTACCGTCGTAAAGATTGCTGGCTGTTATTTTTACCACGGTAAGTTTGTCTGTCTTTAAAATTTGTCTTTGTGCATACAAAGTGTTTTATTTGTAACAATTTATATTCAAGTAGCGTTATCCTACTTAGAGATCCAATTTTTTAATTGTATATGTGGTGCAAAGTCAATATTGATAGTAAGTTTATGCTATTTGTCGGTGTTTGTTGTCCGAGCGCCATGCTTCTCTATACGTGCTGTGGTTACAGGTGGGCTTTGTTGTTTGGAGTTGTCATTGGTGTAACTCATGAAGTTTTATACGGGTAATTTAATGCGCAAAGTAGTACATTGATGACAATTTAAGAAGGGACGTTTATGTAAGTGTGTGGTTGGATTAATTCTTTTGATGTTTGTGTGAATTTAAATGTATATAAAAGATTGTTTGCTAGTGTGTGTTTTTTTGTGAATAAAACTTTTCACATAATGTTTTTTATGGGTATTTTAATGGTTATATTTTATTCAAATGTAAATTTGTTGTAGAAGGCAGTAATTTCAAAAGAAATGTCCCAATATGCTTAAGTTTTTTAGCTTGGATTTTTGTTATATTTAATATATTGCATGTTATCTAGGTAATGTTTTTATACAAAGAACTTTACAATTATTGTATATATTATTAATATATTTTAGATGTTACACACCTCTGGATTAAATGTTGCGCATGGACACATTAGCAATGGATCATTGTTGTATAATAGTGGGAAGTGACTCTTGTTGCCCAAACTGATTACATGTGTCACCACCTTAATGTCTATAATGTGTCATATTGTGTTCCTTAGATGGCTTCTCCTATGAATATTCCAGAAGTTGGAAATGACAAGGTACAAGCTGTAAGGCAGGCACTTCAGCTGTGTACAGTAAGTATTGTGTTGTTCAACTTGTTTATTGAAAGTGAAATATTGGGTCAAGGAAAATACAGTATTCATTTAAAAGTAACATACAGTCTTTTACTAGCTTATAACATAGTTATTTCCTAGTGCTGATAAACTGTTAGGATTTATGTGTAGCAAGTGTAAACATGTATTACTTTTATGTTTTGTGTGTGTACTTGTTTGTGTGATGGGGTCGTCGCAACATTACGAATATTTAATTATCAAGACTTATGATTATAGTAAAAAAGTTGATATTAAATTAATAAAAACCAACATGTATTTGAAGTACACTGAGAGCTAGGGGTGGGCGGATCGATCTAAATATCGATAGTATCGATGCCAACGCTGGTATTGGTATTTGATCGATACAACTGTAATTGAATCGATATTTTAATTTAGATATCTCTCCTCTACGTTCACTATACTTTGCTTGTGTCTTCCACCTTCCTGAGCAAACGCCGCTTTCACATCTTGACCCACATTGCTCCTCCTCCCCCTCCTGCTCCTCTGCTGTGATTCGTTGTTGTGTCGTCACGTGACTCACTGACACAACGCGCAGAGGAGCAGCGACTCGCTGTATTCATTCTACAGTGCCTAATAACTTTTGTGCACTTCAATACATTAATAAAAAAATATTGCCTAAAGAATTGATCATTCATTCACCTCAGAAATAATGAAATGCTCTCCCCTACACAAAAGTATTTTTTTAAGTAAAAAGTATCGTATTGGTATCGGTATCGGCAATACGGACCCTATATGTATTTGGTATCGGATCGATACCAAATTTTGCAGTATCGCCCACCACTACTGAGAGCGGCTACAGAAGCCAAAAACCGCTGGCTTCTATGTGACCTGGAGAGGGAACGTCATGGGAGTGAGGAGAGACGCCTCCAAGGAAAAGTCTTACAACTGGAAGACCAGTTGTTTTTGGCAACAGCAGTCTTTGATGGTAAGGTTTTTGGGTTTAGGTGTAGTGTGAATGTTGTTTTATTTATAACTGTGGTCTTACGGTTGAATGTAGTATTTGTTAAACTGAAGTAAATGTTACCATCTTACACTTAAAGTATGTTTCCAGTAGTAGTTTAGGAAGTTGAACATGAATCATTTTTGTTATGATATTCATTATAAAATGTAACTGTTCTTCTGTGTAACACATCTGTTTACAATGTTGGATGTGTAGATTGTGATTTTGGACAGTAATATGGTATTTGTCAACATATAATGGTCTTTGACTTATTAAAATAATTATTGTAAGAGCAAAGGTTGCTTTCACTATGAATGTATTTTATCTTTGGT
Source organism: Etheostoma spectabile (assembly GCF_008692095.1). Classification (NCBI taxonomy): domain Eukaryota; kingdom Metazoa; phylum Chordata; class Actinopteri; order Perciformes; family Percidae; genus Etheostoma; species Etheostoma spectabile. Next base: position 40,253 of record NW_022603050.1, read on the forward strand.
TGCAGATGACATGGAGCCTGCGATCGCAGGAACGTCAACTGCTGTACCACAAATGGGAGAAGGGAATGAGGAGGAAGACTGCTGTCCAATTGAATGTAATGGAGTGATCCATACTGAAGAAGGAAATGAGGGAGATGAGGGAAATGAGGGAAATGAAGGAGATGTGTAATATGAAGTAGAGTGATAAATATAGTTTTTTTATTTATTTGTTCTATTTTATTTAGAAATGTATAATTTTTTTAAAAGTTATTCTCTTTACTATGTAGATAATAAGGTTGTGTGTCTTGTTAATAATTGTTGTTTTATATTAGTAGTGTGTTATTATAGTAGTTTTAGATTTATGTATAATTTGTGATAGATGTAAATATTTTATAGATAGCTGTAGATAACATGTTCATTGTTTATTATTGGTGGAGGGTTCTTGTTGTATATTTGTTTGTGTAGAAATATTTACAATAAATGTATTTGTTAAAACTTTTACTGTGTGTTAAGAAGTTTGTACCACAGATATTAATATATGTTTAATTTGACTATGAAAACTACATTGTGGTGTTTGGTACAGTAGTTGGATTAATGTATAATACATATAGCGTAGTGGATTTATAACAACTGTGTTTATTGTACTAATAGGTTTTGTTAAATCAGTGGCGTTATCTTGTTGATTGCTGTTCTAGAGCATTGTGCAGGAGTGGGGTGAGTCCCTACCAAAGTGGAACTCATTCCGCTCCCCCAAACAGATTTGGTCTCTCGGGATCCTGTCAAGGTGCTCAGAGGAGACCCTCACCCTGTAGCTCCTTCCCACCGACCTCACCCGGAGGGTCAGGCCGCCGCTGCTTTGAACTTGTACTGTGTGGCTCCGGCTCCTTCGTCCGAATGGGCACAGAGGCGATTCTTCTTTGCGGCTGTATCCTAGGCCCGCCGCCTGCAGCTCCGGCCATTCGGACCGTCGCTGCGGCCATCCGGATCACAGCCACGGGGGGGTCTGCATGTGCTTCCTTACCAGCAAGTTTCTGGAGGTCCATATGGCGTCTTTGATGGCGGCTAGGGTGAGCCACTGTTTGGCAAATGTTCGGGCTGGTATCTGTTTTCCTTGGCTCACCCCGTACAGCACCAGCTGTGGTGTAAGGACCTCCCTTGCTGGCAAGTACGGGAATTGCAAGGAGCCGGCCATTGCCCACTGTTCTACGGCAGCGCTGCACTCCCAGAGCAGGTGCCTCACCGACTCAGGCGCGCCACAACCTGGTCGGGGGCAAGTTGAGTGCGCCGACATGCCCCGGGAGTGCATTACGGACCTGACCGGGAGGATCTCGTGAGCCACCATCCATGACAGGTCCCGGAGTCTGTTTGGAAGAGCGGGATGGTTTACGTTGCGCCAAACTGTTGAGGGCTCGCCCAATGCTATACATGGGAATCCGCAGTGGTCTGTGCGGATTCCCATGTATAGAGGCTTACTCCTCGACGCAGCCGGCCCGGGTTCGAATCCGTCCTGCGGCCCTTTGCTGCATGTCACTCCCCCTCTCTCTCCCCTTTCAAAACTTCAGCTGTCCTGTAGATTAAAGGCCTAAAAATGCCCAAAAAAATAATCTTGAAAAAAAAAAAAAACCTTAAAAATGACTGGATAAAAGCGTAAGCTGGTGACAGGTTAAAAGACACTGGAATCTGAGGTCCGTGGGTAAAATCTTGATTTTCCTGAGGTATGACCCCATCCAGAACCTTGTCATCGCTGCGGTCTTGGGGTTACTGGATGGGGCTGTGGCGGTTAAAATGTGCAGGGCGGTGTATCTGCTCCCTAAAAACAAGTACAGGTCAGGCACTCCTTTTCCTCCTTCCTCCTTTGGCTTCTTCATCACGCTTCGTTTCAGTCTTTCCCACTTGGAGCCCCACAAGAAATAAAAGATGGCTCGTTCCAGGTCTAAAATTGTTCTCCTAGGCGGGATTAAAACAGAACTAATTAGTAAAAGCAAAGGTAAAATCACTGCTTTAATGATTAAAACCTTACCTTCTAAAGTCAGTCCTCTAAGTGTCCAGTACCCTAGTCTCTGTCTGACTTTCCCTACCTTGTCTGCCCAATTTGTTTTCCCTTCCCCCTCCCTATCAAACTTGATCCCAAGTATTTTTTGGTCGGTCCGGGTCACAGTCAGGGGGAGTCCTGTCGTCTCAGTCTCCGTCCATGGTCCATAAAAATGGGCTTGGGTCTTGCTTCGGTTGAGCTTCGACCCAGAGGCCTGTCCGAACCAGTCAGTCAAGTCCAGAGTCCTGTTGACAGATAAAAGGTCAGTGCATAAAATGTTGATGTCGTCCATATATAAAATGCATTTTGTCTTGAGTCCCCCGCTCCCTGGGACTCTTACCCCATGGATTCGTTGGTCCCTTCTCAAGATCTGTGCCATCGGTTCTATTGAGAGGACGTAAAGGAGGGCAGATAACGGACAACCCTGACGGACACCGCAGTTTATATCCACTGCTCCTGTCAGATGCCCGTTAACAATGAACTTGCTGTTGATCCCCCGGTACAGCAGTCCCACCCAGGCTATAAACCTTCTTGGGAACCCCATTTTTTGCAGTACCTGAAAGAGGAACTGGTGCGAGACCCGATCAAAGGCTTTCTCAAAATCTAAATTCAGGACTACTAGCCGAATGTTTCTGTCTCTCGCATAACAGATGGTGTCTCGGATCAGTACGAGGCTGTCGGTGATCTTCCTCCCCGGGACGGCACAGGTTTGATCCGGGTGAATCAGCTCTCCTAAAAACATTGACATACGTGAAGCTAATAATTTGCTAAAAAGTTTACAGTCGACATTTAAAAGTGTGATCGGTCTCCAGTTTTTCAAGTCCGTCTTGTCTTTGTCTTTATGTAGGAGCGTCACTATCCCTACTCTAAAACTGTCAGGAAGTCGGTCCATTTTTTCAAAATCCATAAAAACAACAAGCAAATCTGGTGCTAAAATGTCCCAAAATGTCAAGTAAAATTCCAAGGGAAGCCCGTCTTCTCCTGGTGACTTCCCTGTTTTAAAAGTTTTTACACAGCTGTTCAGTTCGGTCATCGTAAAATCTTGAGTTAAGAGCACATTGTCGTTCTTTGCTTGTTCAATTGATTTTAAAACTTCGGTCATGGTGTCCTTATTAACTGCTTTTTCCGTGTATAGTTCACGGTAAAAGTCTTCAACAGTTTCTTTAATTTCCTCTGTTGTGTTAGCTATGCACCCGTTTTCTTTTTTAAGTCTTAACATGCCCCCCCCTTTATTTATGATTTTCTTAAAAAAATATCTTGTGCACTTCTCTCCTTCCTCTATTTCCCTCTCCTTGCTTCTTAGTATGACACCTTTGCTTTTAATTTCTGCTAAAACCGACATCTCTGTTTTAATTTGTTTTATTTCCTCATTAAAATCCATTCCCTGTTGGATTAATGTAAAATACCTCTGAAGTTGTTTCTGCAGTCCCATCATGCGTCTGTTGTCCCTATCTTTTTTTCCCCTACCTGCCTGTCTGTAAAAAGTCTTAGTCTTCCCCTTCACCATTTCCCACCACTGTGCACGTGTATCGTAAAAGTCTTGAAGGGTCTGCCACTCTTTGTATTGCTCCCTGTACTGCCTAACTAGCTCCCTGTCTTCTAACAGGGAGCAATTGAGCTTCCACAGACCGCTTCCTGCCGTCACACCGGAAGAGAGTGAAAGAGTGCAGGAAAGCATTGCGTGATCGGAAAAGAAAACAGGTACTAATCTAGCATCGGTTGGTGGGCAGTCACGTGATAAAATGTAGTCTATGCGAGAGGCTCGGGTGCCGTCACTACTGAACCAGGTGAAGCCCTCCTCTCTGGGATGCATGGTTTTAAAACAGTCCACAAGTTTAAAATCGCTACATATACTTTGTAATAAAAGTGAAGTCTTGTCTGCTTTAAAATCATCCCCTGTTCTTCTCCTGTCGTTCTTGCTTAAAATACAATTAAAATCCCCCCCTACGACTAAAGGTAGCCTACCTAGCATGTGGGGCTGCAGCTCTTCTAAAAGGTCATACCTGTCATTCTTGTCATTAAAGCCATAAATATTTAAGACTTTAAAATCCCTCCCCATAAAAGTCAGGTGTGTTAAAAGTGCCCGACCATCCCTCATCACAGTGCTGCCCTTTACCAAGACTAGAGGGTTTTTTATTAAAATGGCCACTCCATCACTCTTGTTTTCATTTGACCCGCTCCATAGTGACGTTTGTGGCCATAACTCCTCCCATTCCCTGTAGTGCTTTAAAAATGGAAGGCCACATTCCTGTAATAAAAACACATCTGACTTAAAAGAGTTAAGAAAGGATAAAACCGTCTGGGCTCTAACTCTCGACTTGACGCTTCTCACATTGATAGTTGAGAAGGTGAGTGCCATGAGTATGGTTAAGAATAACAAGTATGACATCTTAAAGACAGAAAGGGAGGGACTTCAAATATTTAAAACAACAATTATTGAATTTCTTGTGAATGGAACTCTTCCTTCATTCTCACAGGTGAGAGAGGACGGGGTTGAACTCCATTTCCCTTTCGGACTCTGGGAGTTGGCCTCTGACGCAGGTTGCGTTGAGCTTAGAGACCTTAGGGGTTGATTGCAGAGCTATGCTTAGGAAGGAGACTTCATTGGGTGAATCGGAGGGGAAGACTCTGGGCCCCTCCACAGATGAACTGTCTGAGTCAGTCCCAGCTCTTCCCCTCTTTTCCGAGACTCCAGGAGACTCAGAAGACAATTCTGAAATTAGCCTCTTGCCTGGCTGGGCATTGGGGAGGGGGACATCCTCACTATCACCCTGTGACTGGTCAGTTTCCTGTTCTGAGCCAGCCACTGGGCTAGCTCCGCCTTCTGCCTGCATTGCCACCACTTCCTCCCTGTTCACCACTGGTGGGGCAATTGCAGGCCCCTCCCCTTCTCCCGCCTCCCCTGATCCTTCTCCTCCAATCACAGGATTTGGCGGGAGATTTGAATTTTCCAGCCCAAACAGCTCTCCAAACAATTCATCTTGTCAGCCATTTTGTTCCTTCTCCGTTCTTTTTGCTGATTCTGATTATTCTGAATAAAGCTGATTCTGATTCTTTAATTTGTTGGCAAATGACTTTGGGCAATCTCTGAAGAGGTGGTTTGTTTCTCCACAGAGATTGCACTTCCTGCCATTGGTGCATTCCATGAAGGTATGCCCAATTTCTCTACATTTGCCACAAATAATCTGCTGGCACGCTTCTGCCAGGTGCCCATTCTCACCACACTTGCGGCAGAGTTTGGGCTGGCCCTGGTAGTGGATGTAGCCCCTTTTGTTTCCCAGAACTATCATGGATGGCAGATGTTTCAGGCCCTGGAAGCCTTGGGGGTCCTGCCATTGTTGGATGGGGACCCTCCAAGCACAATTCCAAATGCCATCCTCATCTCTCACCTTGGTAGCCTGGCCTTTCAAAGTGCAAAATCTGCCCAGCCATAAACAAATGTCATCTGCATTTACGGTTTCATTGAACATTCTGACAATTACAGTTTTAGCTGCATTGTCAGTCAGTTTCTCAACATTAAATGCAGTAAACTGGTGTTTTGCATTTTCGAAACGTATCCAAAATTCTCTCAGCACGGCAGCGGAACAAAAGCTTATATCAAACCTTTATTAAAAGGCAAAGTCAAGATACAGTTTATGTCTTTTGGGTTGAATTTCAGATTTTCTGGACTAGCCTCCTGGAGAAGTCAAGCCTTGATATCGCAAGGGGTTCATTTTTGTTAAATGTAAATCGCACACTGTGGTGCCTCCGCATGCCGGCATGGTTGGCCGACATGGTGGAGGCACCACACTATAAATGGGATAAAAGAAGCTAAAACGCCTAAACAGTCTAAAAAACAACAAGTAAGCTAAAAATAAGGTAAAACACTGATCTAAAATAGCAAAATAAAGCTTGCTTAATAAATACTAAAACGCACTTACCTTTCTTGTTTGGGCTGGTCGATGTTGTAATCCCCACAGAGTAGTAAGCAGTCCTCTGGACCAATGACTTCCTCAGTGAAAGTATTTCAACTACAACCAAGTTGAAATTTGTTCACAAAGAATGAGTACACTATCCTCCAAAAACCCGCTACAAAACTAGGCCACAAACAGGCAAGAGTTTTGTCCAGACATGGGAGGCGATCGCAGTCTTAGCCAAAAGGCCGAGAAGCAATGACCACCACCTCTATGCTGTCAGATGCGACCTCCCCGGACGGTTCTCAGTTGTCACGGTCCAGTAATTTTAAATGGACATAACAGCTGCTGCTTAGCACCCCCGTCCAAGCGCTTCATGGGGAAGCACAAAAAAGTTGTAGTTAAAGACGGCAATTTTGGTTTTCCCATTTGGTCAAGCTTCTGCCAACGTGCAATATTCCCATGCTGTCACATTTTGGCTACGTTTAAGAATCTGAGTTTCCTTTTGGAGAGCATATTTGTTTTTCACAAGTACAAAAGGCTTAGCCAAACAGCAAAGCCCACCAAAAAGAATTTCAACTCATAGGCGTTCCTCTCCACGGAAGTCTTTAGTAAAAGGCGAATGACGTGCGTTATGAAGAGAATCCAGAGTAAGTACAGCAATGAAAAATAAAAACATGGAAATACATGAAAGTATTTAGGAGAAATACATGAATCAATGTGGAACAACACAAATCAAAGAACTCTAGAAAATTCACAAGTGTAAATTATAGTGCAAAAAGAGCACAAAGCAATACAACTTCTTGATTCCAAGGTGAAGGTAGTTGAACTACTAGCAAGCTACGGCAAAATGTTTACGTGAGCTAATAGTGTGATTACATGTTGTTGAGTATTCCTCAACCCCAAGCTGTTTATTCAAGTTTTTAGAACCTTCAGGTCTTCACATCTAGAAATAGCTGGATTTCGCCCTGTATAGTTGCTTGTGACCACACCACCCTGAAAGTGCCTGCTCTCGTCTGATCTTGGAAGCTAAGCAGGGTTGGGCCGGCTTAGTACTTTGATGGGAGACCGCCTGGGAATACCTGGTGCTGTAAGCTTTTTAGTTGGCCTAAGGCACTGTTGCTTCTTTGCTGGACGCAGAGCTGACAAGGAAACTGTATAGAGGACGTAACTCTTTTTTTGAAGCACCATTCTTCTTTAGAATTAAAATAAACGATCTCAGTGTTCAACAATTCAAGTAAGAGTTCAAAATACTTGCAGTTTGACCACAGCATAAGTTCTGGAAGACAACAAGTCAACCAAGTCTAAGTAAAGACAGAGGTAAGAAAATTGAGAATTAATTACAGTAATGATAAATAAATGAATTAATGTGGAACAAAACAAATCAAAGAACTCTAGAAAATTCAGAAGTGTAAATTGTAGTGCAAAAAGGAATACAACTTCTTGATTCCAAGGTGAAGGTAGTTGAACTACTAGCAAGCTACGGCAAAATGTTTACGTGAACTAATAGTGTGATTACATGTAGTTCAGTATTCCTCAACCCCAAGCTGTTTATTCAAGTTTTGAGAACCTTCAGGTCTTCACATCTAGAAATAGCTGGATTTCGCCCTGTATGGTTGCTTACGGCCACACCACCCTGAAAGTGCCCGCTCTCGTCTGATCTTGGAAGTCACAAGGCACCGCAGGAGTTGGGAGAGTGTCAAGTCTGGGCAGCTTAGAATTCCGTTTATGCTCTTTGCAGACTATGTGGTTCATTTGGCTTATCAGGCATTGGTCTACAGCTTCCACTGGGGTGAATCATGAGGGGGAAAGCGGGCCTTGGCTCAGGCTGTATTTAGCATGGGAGGAGAACTCCTGACCCTCAATGGGAATATTGTCAAGCGATGGAAAAAGCATATCTACTGGACATGAAGTCCACTGTCAATCATTCGGAATCAAAGTCAGCCCCTCCAAATCTCAAAGCTCAGGATTTCTCCCATCGGGTTGGGAGTCATTTGCTGTCCCAAGTGAAGACGTTCTTGCATTTCCAAAGCTTATTTCAAACAGTGCAACTTGTTCCAACACAAATACCACAATACTACTGAAACTGGTCGCCTCCGCCTCTCACACGGAAGACTGGGGTTTTATTTCCCAATGAAGAGATCTATCTACCAGCTGCTAATTCTTTCCCAAGGCTACATCGACACTACTACATCTGCCAGAGTAGTTTGGATACGAAGCCTAACCATAGCAAAAGATATGCAATTTTTAAGAATGTATTATAGTGGATATACTCCAAGAAAGACAAAGGTTTCACAAAAGGATTGAGGCAAGGCAAGGCAAGGCAAGGCAAGGCAGCTTTATTTGTATAGCACATTTCAGCAACAGGGCAATTCAAAGTGCTTTACATAAAATCATTAAAACAGATAAAACACAAGTACAAACAGTTAAAAGTCATAAGCATTAAAAATCAATAAGACACATGAATAGACAGTTAAAAACAAAATAGAAACATTAGGACACATAAAACACAAGAATAAAAGTTACAGTGCAGCATAAGAAATTTAAAGAAATGAGCATTAATTTAAAGAAAGGCAGCATCAAAAAGAAAGGTCTTCAGCCTTGATTTAAAAGAACTGAGAGTAGCAGCGGATCTACAGGTTTCTGGGAGTTTATTCCAGATATGAGGAGCATAGAAACTGAAAGCTGCTTCACCCTGTTTAGTTCTGACTCTGGGGACAGAAAGTAGACCTGTCCCAGATGACCTGAGAGGTCTGGGGGGGTCATAGTGTAGTAGCAGATCAGAAATGTATTTTGGACCTAAACCGTTAAGGGATTTATAAACTAGCAAGAGTACTTTGAAATCAATTCTTTGAGACACAGGAAGCCAGTGTAAAGACTTCAGAACTGGAGTGATGTGATCCAGTCTCTTGGTCTTAGTGAGGACTCGAGCAGCAGCGTTCTGAATCAGCTGCAGCTGTCTGATTGATTTTTTAGGGAGACCTGTAAAGACCCCGTTACAGTAGTCAAGTCTACTGAAGATGAAAGCATGGACCAGTTTTTCCAAGTCCTGTTGACACATAAGTCCTTTAACCCTTGATATGTTCTTAAGGTGATAGTAGGCTGACTTTGTTATTGTCTTAATGTGGCTGTTAAAGTTCAGGTCTGAGTCCATGACTACACCAAGATTTCTGGCTTTGTCTGTTGTTTTTAACATTGTTGTTTGAAGCTGAGCGCAGACTTTTAATCGTTCCTCTTTTTTTCCAAAAACAACTACCTCAGTTTTTCCTTCATTTAATTTCAGAAAGTTCTGGCACATCCAGTCGTTAATTTGTTTGATGCAGTTAGTCAGTTTTTGTATTTGACTATAGTCCCCTGGCGATAAGGTTATGTAAATTTGTGTGTCATCCGCATAACTATGGTAACTTATTTTGTTTTTCTCCATTATCTGAGCCAGTGGAAGCATGTAGATGTTAAACAGAAGAGGCCCCAGAATGGAGCCTTGCGGAACTCCGCACGTCATATTTGTACGCTCAGATGTATAATTACCTATTGACACAAAGTAATCCTATTCTTTAGGTAGGATTCAAACCAGTTTAGTACTAAGCCAGAAAGTCCTACCCAGTTTTCCAATCGGTCTAGTAATATGTCATGGTCGACCGTGTCAAATGCAGCACTGAGATCAAGTAATACTAAGATTGAAATTTTGCCACTATCTGTGTTAAGGTGGATGTCATTAAAGACTTTGACAAGAGCCGTTTCAGTGCTGTGGTGTGGTCGGAAACCCGACTGAAAGGTATCAAAACTGTTGCTTAGTGACAAGAAATGGTTGAGTTGTTGAAAGACTACTATTACTTAAAAACGGAAAGGTTTGATATTGGCCTATAGTTGCTCATTAGTGACTTGTCTAGGTTGTTCTTTTTTAATAGTGGCTTGATTACTGCAGTTTTCAGGGCCTGTGGAAAGAGTTCATTTCAGTGCGCATGCGCCAACGTGCATGCAGCCTGTTGTAGTTGCTGCGTCTTCAGTCTTCTTACTTTAACTTTAATTGTCTTTTTTGTTTTCTTTTCAACCGTCTTTTTTTTGTTTCTTACGTGTGTGACTTCCAGACACTAAGTCACAACTTTACTACACTCTCCCAAATTATGCGAGTTGGGAGAATTTTGGAAAGCCATGGCACCGTCGCGAAGCAACTTAATGCCCGCTTTGTTTACACTCGGGACCAGCTGATTGCGCTGAAGCCGAACAAGGCGCCGTCTTGGGCGGCCCGGCCCACAGACATCCCCACGGAAATCTGGAGGAGGACACATCGAGGATGCAGAGGTGGAATGAAACGGCGAGGGAAGAGAGAGGGGTCCAGGCAACGAAGGCTTAGGAGAAGGAGTTTTAAGCCGTGTCTCCCCTCTCTCATCATGGGCAATGTGAGGTCACTGGCTAATAAGATGGACGAGCTAACAGCGTTAGTCCGGAGTCAGCGGGAGTACAGGGAGTGTAGTCTAATGTGCTTCACGGAGACTTGGCTACACTCGGACATTCCCGACCACAACGTCTCCATCAACGGCTTTCAGACTGTTCGGGCCGACAGGGACTGCACCGAGAGCGGTAAGCGTAAAGGCGGGGGGCTTGCCGTTCTAGTTAACAACAGATGGTGTAATCCCGGTCACATTACGGTTAAAAAGCGTATCTGTAGCCCGGACATTGAACTGCTCGCTGTGGGACTCCGGCCATATTATCTGCCACGTGAAATCTCACATGCCATCGCCGTTGCTGTTTACATTCCGCCCTCGGCCAACCCGACGTCGGCGTGTAACGTCACCCACACCGCCATTGCCCAACTCCAGACTCAACACCCGAGTGCCCTCATTGTGATCTCGGGTGACTTCAACCATGTTACCATGACCTCCACACTAACTAACTTCACCCAGTACGTGAGCTGCCATACCAGAGAGGAGAGGACCTTGGACCTGCTGTATGCTAATGTCAGGGACGCATACAGCTCTTCCCCCCTCCCCCCACTGGGCAGATCCGACCACAACCTGGTTCACATCAAACCCTGCTATGTGCCTCTGGTGAAAAGGCAACCTCTGACCTCAAGGACAGTGAGGAGGTGGTCGGAGGAGGCCTATGAGACACTTCAGGGATGTTTTGAGGTGACAGACTGGGATGCACTCTGTGAGCCACATGGAGAGGACATAGATGGGCTGACTGAGTGTATCTCAGATTACATAAACTTCTGTGTGGACTGCACTGTCCCAGCAAGGACTGTTCAGTGTTACCCAAACAACAAACCGTGGGTAACAAAGGACATCAAGAACATCCTGAATGCTAAGAGGAGGGCTTTCAGAGCTGGGAATAGGGAGGAGGTGAGGGCCATTCAGGGGGACCTGAAGGTGAAGATCAGGGAGGCTAAGGAGAAGTACAGGAGGAAGCTGGAGCGTAAACTCCAGCAGAACAACATGAGGGAGGTCTGGAGCGGAATGAGGACCATCACTGGCTTCAGACCAGCTGGCAGCAGAGGAGTTGAAGGCAGCTTGGACAGGGCCAACGAACTCAATCTGTTCTTTAACAGATTTGATGCTCCTGCTCCTGCCCATCCCCCCATTAACACAACTGCTGTCTCACCTCCAACCCCACTACTTCCCCCTCCCCCCCTCACTGTCCCTTGTCCTCCTTCCAGGAGAGCCCTACCTCCCCCTCCTCTAGCCCTCCGTTAACACCTCTCTCCAGCCTGACTCCCCCTCCCCCTACCCCACCTGTGACCTCTGTGTGCCTCACTGCTGACCAGGTGAGAAGACAGCTGACCAGACTCCACTCTAATAAGGCTGCAGGCCCTGATGGTATCCATCCTGGGGTGCTCAAAGCCTGTGCCTCTCAGCTATGTGGAGTCTTTCACCATGTCTTCAACCTGAGCCTTAGTCTCCAAAGGGTCCCCATGCTGTGGAAGACATCTTGCCTCGTTCCTGTGCCAAAGACGCCACATCCCAGTGACGCCAAGGACTACAGACCCGTGGCACTGACCTCCCACATTATGAAGACCCTGGAGAGACTGGTTCTGGAACAGCTGCGGCCCATGGTGAGACCTCTCCTGGACCCCCTCCAGTTCGCCTACCAGCCCCGGTTGGGAGTTGAGGACGCCATCATCTTCCTGCTCAACCGCATCTACGCCCACCTGGACAGGCCGGCAAGCACGGTGAGGGTCATGTTTTTTGACTTCTCCAGTGCTTTCAACACCATCCGGCCGGCCCTGCTGGGTGAGAAGCTGACAGCGATGAAGGTGGATCCCCCCCTCGTGTCCTGGATTGTTGACTACCTGACTGGCAGACCACAGTATGTGCGCCTGCAACACTGTGTATCAGACAGAGTGGTCAGCAACACCGGGGCCCCGCAGGGGACTGTCCTCTCTCCCTTCCTCTTCACCATCTACACCACAGACTTCAACTACCACACAGAGTCCTGCCATCTTCAGAAGTTTTCTGATGACTCTGCTGTGGTTGGATGTATCAGCGAGGGGGATGAGGCTGAGTACAGAGCTGTGGTGGGGGACTTTGTCACATGGAGTGAGCAGAACCATCTCCAGCTCAATGTGACAAAGACCAAGGAGCTGGTGGTGGATCTAAGGAGAGCCAAGGCAGCAGTGAGCCCTGTTTCCATCCAGGGGGTCAGTGTGGACATCGTGGAGGACTACAAATACCTGGGAGTGCACTTGGACAATAAACTGGACTGGGCCAAGAACACTCAAGCCCTCTACAGGAAGGGCCAAAGCCGTCTCTATTTTCTGAGGAGGCTGAGGTCCTTCAACATCTGCAGGACGATGCTGAAGATGTTTTATGAGTCTGTGGTGGCCAGTGCTATCCTCTTTGCTGTTGCATGCTGGGGCAGCAGGCTGAGGGTAGCGGACGCCAACAGACTCAACAAACTGATTCGCAAGGCCAGTGACGTCGTGGGGGTGGATCTGGACTCTCTGTCGGGGGTATCAGATAGGAGGATGCTGTCCAAACTACATGCCATCTTGGACAATGTCTCGCACCCACTCCATGGCTTGTTGCTCAATCACAGGAGCACTTTCAGTGACAGACTCATTCTCCCAAAATGCACTACAGAGCGCCACAGGAAGTCATTCCTGCCTGTGGCCATCAAACTTTTTAACTCCTCCCTCTAAGTGTCTGACACACACACACACACACACACACACACACACACACACACACACACACTTAGAGAGGTTGAAACTGGACAATATTATCTGTATTATCTGTTTTGTGCAATAACACTGGCCTGACATGTGTGCAATCTCAAATACCACAATTATTATTATTATTATTATTTAACTTTTCACCATTCCAAATCCTTAATTATGTGAATTATGTAAATAATGTATAATAACATTCCTTTATGTAAATACCGTACGTATCCAATTCCTTATATTTCTTTATTTCTTGTATTTCTACTCTATTTATATTATTGTGCAACTACAACACAGAGTTTCCCTTCGGGGATCAATAAAGTATTTCTGATTCTGATTCTGATACCTGAAAGAAGAGATGTGTTCACAATCTGTAGAAGATCAGAAGTCAAACAATTGGAAACATTTTTGAAAAGTCCCGTTGGTAGAATATCAAGGCAACAGGTCGAGGTTTTCAGATGTTGAATAATGTCCTCCAGGTTTGTATGGTTGATTGTGTGAAATTCTGTCATATTGGAACTAGTTTTGCTTGAACACTGTGACAACACATATCCTGTACTTGATATGGAGGCACTGACTGTTTGTCTAATCTTCTGAATTTTGTCTTTGAAGAAGGAGGCAAAGTCATTGCAGGCCTTGGTAGATAAAAGTTCAGATGCTACTGGTACTGGAGGGTTTGTTAACCTATCAACAGTAGCAAACAAAGCACGTGAATTATTATTGTTTCTAGAGATAATATCAGAGAAGAAGGACCTTCTTGCATTCCTCAGTTCCAAATTATAAATGCGAAGTCTCTCTTTATAGGTGTTATAATGGACCAGGAGATTTGTTTTTCGCCACCTTCGTTCAGCTTTCCTACACTCTCTTTTTTCTGTTCTCACCAGTAGGACATTTCTCCATGGAGATCTTTTCTTACCAGAGACAACTTTGACCTTAGTGGGAGCAATGGCATCAATAACATTTGTAATTTTACAGTTGAAATTGTCTACAAGCTCACTGACTGCTAGCCCAGAGAGGGCGGGTGTGGAGGAGAAAAGCTGAATAAATGTTTCACTGGTGTTTTCAGTGATATACCGTTTTCTGATTATCTTTGTTTGGACACTTTTGGGCACAGAGATAGTGCCGTTAAAGAAAACACAGGAATGATCAGAGAGAGCAACGTCAGTCACCACAACCTTGGAAATGTTCAGACCCTTTGAGACAATCAAGTCCAGAGTGTGCCCCTTATTGTGAGTTGGCTCCGTCACATGCTGAGTGAGTTGAGTGATTGAGAATGATCCTGTTATTAAAGATATGTTTTCAGTGATGATATGATCACCTACCTCAGGATCCAGGAACGTAGGCAGACAGCAGGAACCTAAGACGGATCCAAGAATGTAAAACATCAACTATGAGGCTAGGAAGTTGAGTTTCAGGTAATTTAATTCAATTCAATTTTATTTATATAGTGCCAAATCACAACAACACTTATCGCATTGCGCTTTTCATAAAAGAGCAGGTCCAGACCATATTCTGTGATGTTATTTACAGAAACCCGAAAATTCCCACCAAGAGCAATCACTAGGCAAAAGAGGCAAGGAAAAACTGAGCCAGCACTAACTATAAGCTTCATCAAAGAGGAAAGTCTTAAGCCTACTCTTAAATATGGAGATGGAGTCTGCCTCCTGAACCCAAACGGGAACCTGGTTCCACAGGTGAGGAGCTTGATAGCTGAACACTCTGGCTCCCATTCTACTTTTGGAGACTTTAAGAACCACAAGTAACCCTGCATTCTTGGAGCGCAGTGCTCTGGTGGGGTAATAAGGTACATTGAGCTCTTTAAGACAAGATGGTGCTTGAACATGAAGAGCTTTCTAGGTGAGAAGAAAGATTTTAAATTCCATTCTGGATTTTACAGGAAGTTAATGCAGAGAAGCCAAACCAGGAGAGATGTGATCTCTTTTCCTGGTTCCTATCAGAACACGTGCTGCAGCATTCTGGACCAGCTGAAGAATCTTTATGGACTCTTTTAAGCAGCCTGATAATAAAGAATTGGAGTAATCCAGCTTAGAAGTAACAAATGCGTGGACTAGTTTTTCTGCATCAATTTTAGACAGGATATTTCTGAATCTCTGAATGTGATGACTACTGCACTGGGGAAACTTCGGTAGGCCTGGCCACGATTTCACGTCAGGGAGATTTTTCCGTGAACGTCATGGAGAGTTTAACTTCGCAGAGTTTGATTGTGCAAAGTCAATACAAATAAAGAAATGTGTTTCCGCCCTGTTTCGAACAGGGGACCATTTGCGTGTTAGGCAAACGTGATAACCACTACACTACGGAAACTGACAAAACAAATTTGGCATATTTGTGGGAAAATGCACCATTTTTATTTTACTGCAAATGTTCAAAATGCTACAAAATAGAGATTTTAAACTAGATTCAGTCACAGATACTTTGTCATGTATTTGAATGACAGCAAATATGTAGTAAACGTAAATATGTCTACATGCATTGACTGTGGCCTAAATGTTTGAATAGCGCCATCTATTTCTTGATGTGCCAAATATTAAGCTTGGGCATTCCTCGTTAGTATAATGGACAGTATCTCCGCCTGTCACGCGGAAGATCGGGGTTTGTTTCCCCGACGGGGAGACTTTTCTAACAGCTAACAGATGCTACAAGGCCTCGAGGAAGTCCCGGCAAACGCGTGGTATACTCCGGAAAGTGGGCCTTGGCTCAAGCTGTGTTCAGCATGGGAGGAGAACTCCTGATCCGAAATGGGAATATTTTCAAGCGATGGAAAGAGCACAACTCCTGGACATGAACAAAACGTCACAAGGCGCCGCAGGAGTTGGGAGAGTGTCAAGTCTGGGCACCTTATAGTTCCTTTTCTGCTCTTTCCGGATTATGTTGTTCTGTTGGCTTGATCAAACAGTGATCTACAGCGCCCACTGGGGCAGATTGAAGTCCAGTGTCAAGCATTCGGAATCAAAGTCAGCCCCTCCAAATCTCAAAGCTCAGGATTTCTCCCATCGCGTTGGAAGTCAATTGCTGTCCCAAGTGAAGACGTTCTTGCATCTCAAAAGCTTATTTCAAACAGTACAACTTGTTCCAACACAAAAACCACATTACTACTGAAACTTTGGATGGTACGCCTCCGCCTCTCACACGGAAGACTGGGGTTTTATTTCCCGATGGGGAGATCTATCTACCAGCTGCTAATTATTTCCCAAGGCTACATCGACACTACTACATCTGCCAGAGTAGTTTGGATACGAGGCCTAACCATAGCAAAAGATAGACTTAGACTTAGACTGAATCTAGTTTAGACTTAGACTTAGATATGCATTTTTTAAGAATGTATTATAGTGGATATACTGAAAGAAAGAAAAAGGTTGTACAAAAGGATTGAGAATGATCCTGCTATCAAAGATAGGTTTTCAGTGATGATATGATCACCTACCTCAGGATCCAGGAACGTAGGCAGATGGCAGGAAGCTAAGAAGGATCCAAGAATGTAAAACATCAACTATGAGGCTAGGAAGTTGAGGTTCAGGTAATTTAATTCAATTCAATTTTATTTATGTAGCGCCAAATCACAACAACACTTATCGCATTGCGCTTTTCATAAAAGAGCAGGTCCAGACCATATTCTGTGATGTTATTTACAGAAACCCGAAAATTCCCACCAAGAGCAATCACTAGGCAAAAGAGGCAAGGAAAAACTGAGCCAGCACTAACTATAAGCTTCATCAAAGAGGAAAGTCTTAAGCCTACTCTTAAATGTGGAGACGGAGTCTGCCTCCTGAACCCAAACGGGAACCTGGTTCCACAGGTGAGGAGCTTGATAGCTGAACACTCTGGCTCCCATTCTTCTTTTGGAGACTTTATGAACCACAAGTAACCCTGCATTCTTGGAGCGCAGTGCTCTGGTAGGGTAATAAGGTACAATGAGCTCTTTAAGACAAGATGGTGCTTGAACATGAAGAGCTTTTTAGGTGAGAAGAAAGATTTTAAATTCCATTCTGGATTTTACAGGAAGTTAATGCAGAGAAAACGGCAGGAAAACATCAATTTTAGACAGGATATTCCTGAATCTCTGAATGTGATAACTACTGCACTGGGGAAACTTTGGCCACGATTTTGCGTAAGGGAGATTTTTCCGTGAAGGTTATGGAGAGTTTAACTTTTCAGTGTTTGATTGTGCGAAGTCAATACAAACAAAGTAATGTGTTTCCGCCCTGTTTCGAACAGGGGACCTCTCGCGTGTGAGGCGAACGTGATAACCACCACACTACAAAAACTGATGAAATGCAATTATTTTGCATATTTGTGGGGAAATGCACATTTTTTATTTTATTGCAAATGTTGAAAATGCTACAAAATAGAGATTTTAAACTAGATTTAGTCACAGATGATTTGTCATGGATTTGAATGACAGCAAATATGTAGTAAACCTAAATATTTTTACATGCATTGACTGTGGCCTAAATGTTGGAATAGCGCCACCTATTTCTTGATGTGCCAAATATTAAGCTTGGGCATTCCTCATTAGTATAATGTACAGTATCTCCGCCTGTCGCGACCTTGCCTGTCGCGTATAGGTGGCATTCGCTGACAGCCAATGAAGTTGCAGCATTATTAGTGCTGTCCGAGGTGCTGAACCGGCCGAGTTTTTTTCCTGTATATTTAATAATTATTATCTGGACGCAGATTCGAATCCCAGTTGGGGCTATGTCTGTGATGCAGTATTAAAGATAAATAAGTATTTATTAGAATTTTTTATCTTAAGTCAAGTAAATACCTTACATTATTCACTTTAAGGTAGGGTATGACTACAAAAAATACTAAAGCAGAACAAAACTAAAAATATATGATAACATGGTTGCACTTGACTTACTCATGCTATTAACCACTTATATGATATTTTTCTTAGTATGTGTAACATTACAATTTCTTAAAACCTTTGCATTCAATTAGAAATTTTACTGTTCTCTTAACGTCATACACTTATTAATGAGACACGTAAACATGGGTCAATGTAATGTCTTGTTTAATAATACAACAATGACAGTTTTAACACACCAAATCCAATAGTGCAAGGTCACACATAAAACATAAAACGAAATAATATGTAAAATAAATATGAAATGGCCAAAATATACAGTATATACACACTTAACACCCTCCCTCATTGTCCATCATTTTCCTTTTTCAACCTCCCACCTCTGTCTTTCTGACTCATAAAAAGCAGACTCCTGGAACTCTTTCCAGGACATCTCCTTCTCCATGCCCTGGTCTTTGTAAATAGAAAAGACTTTAGCGCGGCAGTAAATGTACTTCCCTGCTACGCCAGGGAATCCGGTGTGAATGTGAGGACTGTTTGGGCCCTGCTTCAGTTCCATTCTGCAAAACCGACACTTGCGACCTGTGAGCTGGGGCTCCTGTGTGGGGGTCCTTTTCCTCTTTTGCTGTCCTCTGTCCTCCACCCTTTTCTTTGTGGCATCCAGTTCCTGCTGAAAGAACTCTGTCTGCGCAAAGTCATTAAAGGGCATTTTTGGGTTTGTCAGACCTTCAGCACCATAGGCTTTAAAAACCTTAGTGGAGCAGTAGAAATACCTGACAGGTCCTGGCTGGTAAAAGAAGTGGATGGAAGAACCATCGTTCTCATACCGCGACTTTGGCTGGCCACAGGAAAGACATGTTTTTGTCTGTGATTTTTTTTGTGCTGGCTGTTGTTGTTGTTGCTGCTGCTGTTTGTCCATTATGTTTCTAACTATTTTCTCAATAGAGTCTTGAGTTAGAGGTGTGGCCTGGGTCTGCACAGGTGGTGGTGGATTAACAACTGTGGCAGACATGGTAACAACTGGCACACTGGTAGTCTTACTCCCCTTGGTCAGAGAGTGCCAGAGTTCCTGCCTGTCTTGCAGTTTTTCTGGGCTGGTATTTAAAGAGGAGCTGGTGTTTAACAGTTTGCTCAGGTGCTTTAAATACTGTGCAATGTGTAGTTTGGTTGTTGGGTGGAGCATGCTGTTTGGGTCTTTACACGAGTTGTAAACTAGACCAGCATAGTCCTGGTCTACAAGCTTGAGCATGTCCTTCTGGCCACGGTGTTTATGAAGAAGGTCGTTGATAGCCTTTTTCATAGGCGTTGGCCAGCGCTTGTGGTCCAACACAAACACCCTCCCACCTGTCTTCACCGGTCCAGTGCGAGCACCACTTGGTGAGGAAAGGAAGGGGAGAGACAGTGGACTTCGGATTTCTATAACAACAAAAGACAGAGCACAAAAAGTCATTCTGGCCCAAAAAAAGGATAAAACAAACCACAAAACAATTCATACACTTGGGTGAAATCTCACTTTCCAGTTGGTAAGTGTGTTTAGACAATGGCTGATGGATGATTATGTTTATGTAAAGGTCTATGCAATAACACATTTCATAAAGTTCTCATACTATCTCCTCTCTAAGAAACAAAAGATGCAACTCATTTAAAAAAGGCTATTAATATGATTGAAACCTAGGTACTGCTACTGAGGTTTTGTCCACCACCTTGTCTGTCTAACTATCTGTCTAAGTGTTTACCTGGCTCTGTCTGCGGCTCTGGGGTTGTACTTGGAGTGTCATCTGGTTTAACATCAGCAGGAGGGCATGCAGCAAACTGAAACAGCGTGGGTAGTGACCTGGAGGATGACTGTGGAATCTCAGCCTGGGCAGTGGGTGGGCTGCTTTGAGGAGGGGGATTCAAGGCATGGGTTAGGTCTGTCTTGCTCCTGTGTTTATCCCAGTCTAGAGGAACTGGGCGGCAACCAGGCTCAACATATTCCAAGCCAAACTTCTCTCTAGTGTCTGAGCCAGTGAAATGAAAAGCAGCATACTTAACATGCCCCAGCACTCTTTCAGAGACTGCATTTAGTTGTGCCATCAAAGCTGGATCAAAGACACTTGGGAGGTGAACATCTGGCTGTTTGAAGTCCACCAGGCGCTGGTAATTCCACCGTGCCACCCCTGTCATCCCCTGGGCTTGGAACAGCTCTGGGGAGACGCGTGTTCCAGTGACCCACTGAGCCTGATGGAAATGGTATCCCTCTTGCTGTGAAGTGCCTCTGATGGGGATACACACAGGAACACTAGCACCTTCCCCCTGCACGTGGTTTAGCTGCAGTGTTCCTCCGTGCCTGTACAAGATCCCACCTTCAACCTCAGGATCACTCAGGCACCTGCGCAAGATGTGTACGCGCTGAATCCGCCATGTCTTCAGCATTGAAGGCTTGAAGAGAGGAGCACCATTTGGATCAGTTGTGAGGTAAAAGTGCTGGAAAACTCCCTCAACTCTCTTGACAAGCTCTTCAGGCTGTGGAATTCTGGTCCTGCAGTGCTCACGAATGTGTGCCTTTGTTGGGTTGGCAGGCTGAATTCCACAGAAGACATATGCCTCTTTAAGATGCTCTGACACACACTCACGGAGGAACCGCCTCAAACAGTGAAACAAGTCCAGCTTGATAACAATTTTTTCATTGTAGTGTGATCTTGATGCACAGGTGTTCAGCAGGTCACCAGTAGTGGCATCAGCAACAATAACGTTAGTGGTTTTCCAAGCATCCCAGTTCATCAGCTCTCCTGTGTAAGATTCTGCAACCTTAAATCCTGCACAGCAATCCCTGAAAGAAATAGAGGAACAGTATAGCCATTCATGTTAAAGCGGTGATATTATTAGCAAATTATGAAAAATTAAAAGCAATGTACACTCACCGGCCACTTTATTAGGTACCCCATGCTAGTAACGGGTTGGACCCCCTTTTGCCTTCAGAACTGCCTCAATTCTTCGTGGCATAGATTCAACAAGGTGCTGGAAGCATTCCTCAGGGAGTTTGGTCCATATTGACATGATGGCATCACACAGTTGCCGCAGATTTGTCGGCTGCACATCCATGATGCGAATCTCCCGTTCCACCACATCCCAAAGATGCTTTATTGGATTGAGATCTGGTGACTGTGGAGGCCATTTGAGTACAGCGAACTCATTGTCATGTTCAAGAAACCAGTCTGTGATGATTCCAGCTTTATGACATGGCGCATTATCCTGCTGAAAGTAGCCATCAGCAGTTGGGTACATTATGGTCATAAAGGGATGGACATGGTCAGCAACAATACTCAGGTAGGCTGTGGCGTTGCAACGATGCTCAATTGGTACCAAGGGGCCCAAAGAGTGCCAAGAAAATATTCCCCACACCATGACACCACCACCAGCCTGAACCGTTGATACAAGGCAGGATGGATCCATGCTTTCATGTTGTAGACGCCAAATTCTGACCCTACCATCCAACTGTCGCAGCAGAAATCGAGACTCATCAGACCAGGCAACGTTTTTCCAATCTTCTATTGTCCAATTTCGATGAGCTTGTGCAAATTGTAGTCTCAGTTTCCTGTTCTTAGCTGAAAGGAGTGGCACCCAATGTGGTCTTCTGCTGCTGTAGCCCATCTGCCTCAAAGTTCGACGTACTGTGCGTTCAGAGATGCTCTTCTGCCCACCTTGGTTGTAACGGGTGGTTATTTGAGTCACTGTTGCCCTTCTATCAGCTCAAACCAGTCTGGCCATTCTCCTCTGACCTCTGGCATCAACAAGGCATTTCCGCCCACAGAACTGCCGCTCACTGGATGTTTTTTCTTTTTCGGACCATTCTCTGTAAACCCTAGAGATGGTTGTGCGTGAAAATCCCAGTAGATTAGCAGTTTCTGAAATACTCAGACCAGCCCTTCTGGCACCAACAATCATGCCACGTTCAAAGTCACTCAAATCACCTTTCTTCCCCATACTGATGCTCGGTTTGAACTGCAGGAGATTCTCTTGACCATGTCTACATGCCTAAATGCACTGAGTTGCCGCCATGTGATTGGCTGCTTAGAAATTAAGTGTTAACGAGCAGTTGGACAGGTGTACCTAATAAAGTGGCCGGTGAGTGTATATTATTAGCTGTTCATGTCACCAATAAAAGCAAAATATATTGTTTATATCTTACCTGTCTACCCACTGGTAGTGTGCCTTCTCTATGCTTGCAGTGCTGTAGCGGTGTGCTAAACCTTCATACATGGGCTTCAGTGACTTTTCTGTCTCAGACTGCACCATCACCCATGAAAGGATCATCCAGTTCATTACTGACTTATTCATGACTGCATATGATGACATGGTCCCAGATGAAAAGGTGACCTTTCTAGCAACTTACCGTGTGTGGTCTGAGCGGAAAGCCTGTCCAAAGGTGCCCTGAAGAAGCTTTGTGATAGCACCCTCCTGGTGTTGGTACTCATGCAGTAGGCAGTCAGTTAGGTAGTGTGCAGACACAGAGGTCCCGTTCCAGCCACCTGAATCCCCATACTCTCCAAAGGGAGCTGGCTTGGTTTCCTGTCTTATGAACTGAGTGATGGTTCTTAGGTCATACTTTCCTGCCTCACCATCCATGATGTTCTGGCAGGTGAGCAGGAAGGCCAGGTGACCACGTTCATATTTCAAGTGCATCATCTCCATGATCTGCTTTGCCATGTCAGTGGGTGAGTTACCTGTGCGCCTGAGCTCGTCCCTTACGGATTTACAGATGGCCTTATAATAGGTCAGTATTGCCGGCAACAGGTTTGTAAACCTCTTTGGAAGCTTTTCCAGCCACACTGGGTTGTCAGCATACCACCTCTTCCGGCAAACCTTACAGCACAGCCTGGAGGAAAAAAGGTAGTATTGTCCAGTGATGCCAACAATCACACGTGGTCTACCAACACCTGCAGAGACAACTTGGGCCTGAGCACACCCTTCAATGCATGGCAGAGTGTCGTTGTTCCTCAGCCTGGCCATTAAGTCATTCTCTGGCTTCCATATAAAAAAGGGATGGAGCTGAAAGTATTTTGGGGATGGAAGATCAGAGATTAGTATATTATTACATCACAGACATAGACATTTTTAATAAAAATGGTAATAGAGTATCAATAAAGTGGAAAAAACTGCAGGTTTAAATCTCATCCTGTGCATATGAACCTATAACAAAAACATGTAACATTATGAACATATAAACCTGCAGTTTTTTCACTTTATTAATACTCTATTACCATTTTTATTAAAAATGTCTATGTCTATGATGTAATAATATTCTAGTTACGTGACTTTTTTTCATGACAGGTAAAATGCAGAAACAAATCTTTTTTCCTGGGAGAATTGGTGTTACGTTTCGCAAGGGACCTCTGGGGTATCTTCGCCAGGATCCTACTGAGGCGGTAAAAGTCATTAAAGACAACCCTTCTCTCCAGGACAAGTCTGCACCTGTACGGGAGGACCTGGTCAGGCAGAATGCACTCAGTGTTGTCCGTCAGAGAGGAGGGGATGCCTCAGATAAATGTGAGGTGGCCGGAGAATACATCCTGCAGTTTGGGAAGTACAAGGGGAAGTCCTTCCGCTGGCTTCTTGAAAATGATATGGGATATACCATGATCAGGAACAAGCTAAAGGAGGAGGCTGCAGGAGTGTTTATAGCAGAGGGGCACAGCAAGGACAGCTTACTGTCGTTTGTGAACTATGCCCTCAGCTTTCAGGAAATCCAGTCTCTTCTTGACTATGACAAGGCAAGGTCCCAGGTTGTGACAGTAGCAGCATCAGAGGATGACCGGCTGGTCGGGTTTGGCTCTCGTGCCAACAACACCTGGCGAGAGATTTGGGACAGCAGGAATGATGGCTATGCAGATTTTTTTCTGAATAAAAGGTGTGCTTCATGGACAAAGATGCACAAGCTACAGCAATATCTGCAGAAGAAGCTGCCCTCACCTTCCGTCTCCTCTCTAATGTTGCATAAGTCAAATGCTCCTGCTGAAGCCATGGGTGGGTCTTGTTTTTCTTTTGTTTAGTCAAAAAAATGCACATGCTGTCATCGTAGCCAGTACTAATGTTTGTCTGTTTGCATCACAGTGATGTATGAAGATGAAGAGCTGGAGAGAGAGATGCTGAGCATTTCTCCTTCCAAGCAACATGAGCATAGCTGTGGGTAAACGGTAGTTTTTACTGCCTGAAGATTCTTAATGATTTAAAGTTTATGTAAGTTGTTGCCAGTGCCATGAAAGGTTATTTTCTCAAGGAAAAGCTTGTTCAGGCAGTTTACTGTCCATTTCGACAAGTCAACATCCACTACAAATCCTTCTCAATTGCTGAGTAAAGCAGGACATGGGTAAAGTGCACAGAGTTGTTAAACACATTTGGAGTTAATCTTCTACTTTAGTGTCCTTCTAATAGTTGTTGCATTATTTCATTTCCTCTGTCATAATAAGATCTTTTGCAGCCTGGACCGTAAGACCTGATGGAGATGCCAGGGATTGAACCCAGGGCCTCATTCATGCAAAGCATGCGCTCTACCACTGAGCTACATACCCTGAAGGTTTGCTGTTTTTTTTAAAAAAATTTCTGAGTTCATTGAATAAGAGAAGAAGCCTGGGTGAAATATGCAATGTTAATGTTGTATATGGCTTCAAAACCTGGTAGTGGCTGGAAATCAAACCATGGCTGAATGCTTGCACTGCTATGTGTTTTGGAAGTTTCTTGTTACAGCAAGGGAGGAATTTATGTTGAAGAAGAGACCTTGTTGAAACAAAATAAAAACTGGATTAAAGGTCTAGGTATTCTGTGGGAAGGTTTAATTGTAATAATTAATTGTTTAATTGTTTTCTGCAGAGAACAATCAAATGACAAGAATCGTCTTCACAATGCTCAAAGTTACAGAGTGACAACAGTTCTGTGTTTCATACAATCAGTAATGCACTTCTTTATATCCAGGGCCCCCCCCACCAGAGGAAAACCAACCTTTGTTTGGAAAATAGTTTCATCTTAAACATAACAATCAGTGGACCTCAGGCGGACGGTTGGAGCTCTTACGTTTTTCTGAATCTGCCCTCCTTGTGTTAGTTTCTTGACCGGTCATTCTATCTTAGCTGAAAAAGAACATCTTGTCTCTTGGATCGGCTATGGTCTCGACCTGGGACCTGCTATGATAGACACCATTCTAGGCAACTGTTTCTGTCAGGCTCCACGTCATCTATTCTTCAAGGAATTCTTCTATTATCAACTTTAACTCAAATGCAAACAGAGTTACCAGAGGTGCAGCAAGGAAGGACTGCACAATCCCACTCAAAACATCTGCATTCAACCAGGCCGTCTTTTCATTTACAGCATCACATCAATGGAACTCAGTACCACCATTAATTAGAGAGTCCCCATCCTATTACTCATTTAAGAGTAATGTTAAGAAATGGATGATTGAAAATCAACACTGTCAACACTGACGCTGGTCCCATCCACCAACAATAACTGGATCATCTATTTTAGATTTTATTTGCTTATTTTGTTTATTCAATTCTTGTGATTTAACATTGTAATTTTTAACCTTTTGTCTATTGTATAAATATCTTCATTGTATTATAACTGTTCATTATTTTAGGATGTTTATTATTTTAGGATGCCTAATAACATCTGGCTAGGGGACTGCCGATGAAAACTAGCCTATGGCTAACTCGGGTACGCTTACATTTGCTTTGAATGTTGATCAGTGTACATTGTCACCTTTTCAAATAAACAAATAAATGAAATGAAAAAATGAAGAAAAAAAAAGGAAATGGTGTGTAGTCATAACAAACCCAGTTGTCTCCCATCAAGGAGACACACACATGTGACAGATACAGAAGTCATATACTTTGAGAGGCATTGAAACTGAGACGATAGGACTGTGACCGGAACCAACAAAAAAATACTTTTAACTTGATAAGGAGGGGTGTGGGAAGACACGTTAGAGAAAGTGTAATGGAAAATTACATTTAACCAATGATTTTATTTTATGGGTGCTTTGTTAAACATCAACAGACTGGAAATAGACTTAAGTTGGCCAGTAATTGTTGCTTTTTCATCTTTGTTGTGATTGTTGTGTGCCTTCAATATCACACATGTGGATATTATGAAAGAAACTGCATAGCAAACCTTTGCAACACTTTTAAAGGTTCCATGGTGTAATGGTTAGCACTCTGAATCCAGCGATCTGAGTTCAAATCGAGGTGGAACCTGTTTTTAAGCCACAGCACAGGTGAAAAAGATCAAACTTTCCACATCTAGTTTAAAGTAAGCTTACAGGTTTAATGTCCTTGGCCATTTAGACTGTAAACAGTATGTTGGTGGGGGCATGTTAAGAAGTCACCTGGCCGTCAATGTAATAGGAAGGAGCTCCAAATTTGACAGTATTGACTGGAAGTGATAGGCTTTGAGTTACATGGGGGATACACACTTTGCATTCAGTCTCGTAATCACCATGAAAACAAGGTATCACTGAAATTTGAACTTGTGTTGCTTTAGTCAGAGTTTACAGTGCTCATCCTGAATGAGCCAGTATAGTGCATCAGAATTGCTTGTTGAATGGTCTATTAGCTTTGGAACCCCCCTTTCCCCACAGCTTTCAATTGTCAGATATGGGTGGGGGAGTGGGCACTGTGTCCAATCCTTTCTGTGTAAAAAAACAACAACTAAAGAAGTTTCTTTGATGAGAGACAAAACTTTGTGCGGAGAACTTTTTACCAAGTCCAGTTGCCCTCGGCCGAGTTGTGAACTTTTGGGGTAATAGCATGGATCAGGAACCAAAACGGACACATCTGGACTCAATGTGGGCATTGTACGGCAATATTTAACACGTTTAGACCATGAAGACTGTTATCAGTTTATTTCCCATATGGCAGGTACATTTGTGGACTCAGTTGGACATTTTAAAGATAATTGCACAATGTTGACCCAATTGTCAGTCTATTTCCCATCTGGCAGGGACATTTCTGTATTCAGGTGGACATTGTGGACAGAAACATTGGTGGATCTTGATTCCCACCATAGGATTTGGCCTGTATTGCACATTGCCTTCATATCCCACGCAATGCATTGCCATTGTCAAGCACATTGCCACCCTGGTGACTTTCTTCCATGTCTCCATGAACACCCATATATTTGGACTGACAGTTGAGAAACCTTCCCTTGTTAACTATGACATGGATGACTGAGAACCTACAATAGAGTGACATGTTTAATTTATATTATAATTTTTTAAACAGGTCCTACTGAATGTCTGTTGGATCAGTCTGGATGGCTGAGCGGTCCAAGGCGCTGCGTTCAGGTTGCAGTTTCCACTGGAGGCGTGGGTTCAAATCCCACTTCTGACAACTAGTGTTTTCATCTGGAACTAATGTCTGACACATATGATATCGTGATTAAAGAATTTATCAGTTCTTTGTATGTAAGAGAACATGAATGTGCCCAAGAAACGCAATTGCAAGTGCAGCGTTTTGTGAGCATCTTTATTGTCAACACATGTAAATTTACCATGTGTTTGTACACAGTAGACATATCTACTGCTGTATTCACTGTCTGTGGCACCCACATCCTCTGAATGCTTAGCTAACTAAATGACTTAAATTGGCCTGTAATTGTTGGTTTTTCATCTTTGTTGTGATTGTTGTGTGCCTTTAATATCACACATGTGGATAATATGAAAGAAACTGTCTAGCAAACCCTTGCAACACTTCTAAAGGTTCCATGGTGTAATGATTAGCACTCTGGACTCTGAATCCAGCGATCTGAGTTCAAATCTCAATGGAACCTGTTTTTAAGTTGTATGTCTGCATTAGCTTAAGTTAAGTGTAATGTCTTGTTTGTGTTGTAGTATGGAACCATTTTCCTGTCTTTTATGTATTATGAAACTTATTTCCCTGGAAGAAGAGTTACTGTAGCTCAATGGGATTGTTCCTGGTTAAATAAAGGTTAAATAAAAATAAAATTCATCTGTAATATATCCAAACATTCCTCTCTTCATTACCGACATACTGGAAGTCGGCCATGTTTAATTGGATGCTCTCCAGTTATTGTTGTTTGGTAGATTGACATTATATTTTCTTACTTTGGGGACTTTCATTTCATATTCTTTGTCTGACATTTTCTATCCCTGTTTGTATTTTCTGTGACTGCATGTGGTTTTAAATCTGTTGGAGTTTCTTCAGACTAAAGCAAATACACTGATGATGTCATCCAAAAGACACATAAAGGACATGTTTCCAGAGGACACTAAAGAATGACGGAGCAGCAGGAAAACAGAGCAGCTCAAATAGCAAACAGCTGATTTATTCAGACTCGTAGAATAACGCCAATGATTGACTTGTTTTAAATGTCTGGGAATGTGGAACAGCTCCATGCTGACTACCTGAAATAAAACAAGGCCACGTGCTGATTATTGGGGACTTGATTTGATGGATTTATTTGTCCTATTGTGTCTCTGTTTAAACTCCTAATTTAAAGGTAAAGTCAGCGTCCACTAAAGGTTATTTTGTTGCTGCTGACAGACTCAGATTATTATTCTAAGTGTGTGACAACATTATGGGATGGATCCCTGCAGAGATAGACCTTTTAGTTAAAGAGGAACATCCTTTTAGTTTAGATCCTTTAGTTTCCAACCAGACCAGAGTGGTGGTTGGAGGAACAGTGGAAAGATGAACCATGACGGCTTTTCATATATATATTTTCTTTTTCTATTGACTATAGTTGTGTTTGTTATTAACAGAAATCAACCTGTCAACATTTCTATTCGTCATAAAGTTCCAACGTTAAGTTTTTCACCGCCAGTTCAAAATGGAGCTGAACACGGAGGAGGGTTCCTCCCTAACGGCCGCTCTGCTCTGCTCCGTGCCCCCGCTGTCCGGTAATAGTTAAAGCAGATAAAAACCTAAAGAACACTCAAAAGCTTCAAGACGAAACTTACTTAAGAAGCGTCTTCATTCACGTTCAAGAGAAGGCCTGTTTCCAGCCACACTATGACTTGATTCATGAAATCCCTGTTATTAATATGTAGTCAGTCCCATATGGTCTAGCGGTTAGGATTCCTGGTTTTCACCCAGGTGGCCCGGGTTCAACTCCCGGTATGGGACTAGGTATTTAGCCGGTGAAGGTCTACAGAAAGATCTGTACAATCTCTAACATTGGCCTGTATTAAATCAGAAATGTAATTAGGTATTCTAAGAAATATGTGTTTTCTCTTGCAAATGTTTTGTTCCAATAACATTAACAAGCATACCTTTAGTTACGTTCCTTGTGTTTGTCCACAGGTTTTGAAGCCATATACAACATTAACATTATATGTTTTACCCAGGTTTCTTCTTTTATTCAGTGATATTTCAATTTCCTTGCGGGAGTCATCCCAAAAGGATTAATAAATATAAGTCTAAGTCTATCTCAGAAAAAGGAGAAAAAAAATCTGAAGTTTTTCAGGGGATGTAGCTCAGTGGTAGAGCTCATGCTTTACATGTATGAGGACCTGGCATCTGCAGCAGGTATTATGGTAGAGTCTTTAAAAGAGCTGCAACAGATATTACCTCCTGTGGTAATCTGACTGGTAGGGTATAGAACGTAGTGGTAGACTAACACCTCCTGTGACACAAACTAAGCGGTATGCTCTCTCTTTTATACCTCAGACTATCAGAAAGCACAACAAGCACTGTAGTGTAGTAATTGTATTACGCTCCAGTTTTTATGGGTGTTACGGCAGGTATGAGCACACAAGATTCAATTTTTATGGTTGAAATAAATTAATGCTTTAAGTTTACTCTTCACAAGGTGGAGACATTAAATGTTAACAGACTTGATATTGATACAAAGTATAGGAATTAGCAGAGGATGGTTTCGATCCATCGACCTCTGGGTTATGGGCCCAGCACGCTTCCGCTGCGCCACTCTGCTCTGCTTTCCAATGCCAGGGACTGGACAATCTGTGATTCACATTTTGAGGGAAGGACCAAGGTTCCAACAGTTTATGGGTTGTAAAGTAAAATTTGGTAGACCTCGCAACTATCTTTTATGTGAACTCAACCATTGATTATTCACAAGACTTGTTATTGGCTGGCGTTTTAAAAAAAGGGCATTGTGAGTACAGATATAAACATCAATAAGGAGTAGGGGTGATCCGAGTATCCGGCTGAAACGAGTATCCGGTACGGATAAAGCACTTTTGCCGAGTACAAGTATTATCCGAGTAATATGAGTCAATATCCGTGCTCGGATTGAATAAAACTCCTCAACTGGCCGCGTAGCGGTCTGTGATAATCACAGCACCCTCCGTACAAACCCGCTCGGCTCTATCACTCACACACAGAACACGGAGAAATGTGCTCCCTCTCTCTCTCTCTCTCTCTCTCTCTCTCTCTCTCTCTCTCTCCGTCAGTCAATCAGGTCTGCGGATCTGTTCCGTTAACGTTTAGGGTTTCTTCAGCTTCAGGTTTGTTTTTAACTTCGGTTTGTAGTACTTACAGACTTAGTAACCAGTAGATTTCTGGTGAACGTGGGGTTTGTAGTCCTTACATAGTAACCAGTAGATTTCTGGTGAACGTGGGGTTTGTAGTCCTTACATAGTAACCAATAGATTTCTGGTGAATGTGGGGTTTGTGGTACTTACTTAGTAACCAGTAGATTTCTGGTGAACGTGGGGTTTGTAGTCCTTACATAGTAACCAGTAGATTTCTGGTAAATGTGGGGTTTGTAGTCCTTACATAGTAACCAGTAGATTTCTGGTGAACGTGGGGTTTGTAGTCCTTACATAGTAACCAGTAGATTTCTGGTGAACGTGGGGTTTGTAGTCCTTACATACTAACCAGTAGATTTCTGGTGAACGTGGGGTTTGTAGTCCTTACATAGTAACCAGTAGATTTCTGGTGAACGTGGGGTTTGTAGTCCTTACATAGTAACCAGTAGATTTCTGGTGAACGTGGGTTTCAGACATGCTGCTCGGTTTAAATGCGACTCCTGTTGCGTCTCTGCCATCGGAGATTTTTATTTTTTACTGTCAGCTGCCCCCCGCCCCCTCTCTCTCTGTGTCTCTTTTTTACTCACACACACACACACACACACACACACACACACACACACACATATACCTGGTGTCGAAATAAAAAAAATAAAAAAGAACCAAAAACAAAAAAAGTCACAATGATCATACAAAAATAAAAAGTTAAAAAAAGAAAGTTATATTGAGTATGAAAACTCTTGTTCATTACATTTTACTTCATAATTGCAACCGCATGTGTTGTATTCACTGTTGCAAAACGTTCTGTATATAGTTTGTTTGTTACCATGACAACACCATCGATCTGAAGCTTGATGCTGTCATGTAAATAGTTTTCAAATCAGCAATAAATATAACAATTTCTGATCAACCCATATCAATTGCATGCTTAAAATAACATGCCGGTTAATAAATGCATATACTCATCAACTTTCTTTTTATTATATCATCACAAATCATTATGACATCAACTTTCTTTTAGATTTATGCATATACACATTAACTTAATTTTTGATTTATCATCACCATTCATTATGTCATCATCACTTTTCATTATGTCATCATCACAATTCATTATGACATCAACTTTCTTTTTAATAAATGCATATACACACATCAACTTTCTTTTAGATTTATGCATATACACATCAACTTTCTTTTCTATTTATCATCACCATTCATTATGTCATCATCACAATTCATTATGACATCAACTTTCTTTTAGATTTATCATCACCATTCATTATGTCATCATCACAATTCATTATGACATCAACTTTCTTTTTCATTAATGCATGTACACATCAACATTATAGGTAGAAAGTTGCATATCTAATAATAAAGGTGAATGGTCAGATGTTACAATACCTAAATAGTCAGAGGAAATTACACCTGCATTAAGCGTACTGTCAATAAAAAAGTAATCAATCCTAGGATATGAATGATGCACCTGGGAAAAGAAAGATAATTTTTAATGGTGGGGTTACGAGATCTCCATGGATCAACAAGACCATTCCGTTTCATAAAATCAGAGAATGTTATAGACATAGCAGATTGAGTCAGATTTCGAGGATTAGAACGATCCAAGATTGGGTCAAAAATACAAATAAGATCCCCACCGAAGATCAGCAGGTGTGTATTCAAGAAGGGAATGTTATTCAGCAAACTGTTAGCGAATTCAACATCTTCGAAGTTTGGGGCATTTACATTTACAAACAAAACCCTCTTTTGTGAAAAAGTACCAGCAACCATGAGGTATCTGCCATTCCTATCCGCAACAACATCAGTGGATGAGAACTGAACTTTTCTGCTAACTAAAATGGCGACTCCTCTAGCTTTTGAATTAAAATTTGAGTGGAAAACTTGAGCCACCCAAGGGCAATGTAACCTACGGTGATCTTTGACGCGAAGGTGAGTCTCCTGCAAGAATACTACATCAGAGTTTTAACGTTTCAAGTGCGCAAAAACCTTAGATCTCTTAACAGGATTCCCACACCTCTGATATTCCAACTGATAAATCTGAGAGGTGTGCCTGACCCAGCCATGCTGGGATCTATAATGTCATTAACCATTTAAATAAAAAAATAACATCAAAAAATAAAAATGGTCATAGAGAGCCAGGGTGGAACACCCACCCCCCAACATACCCCCAAACACAAATACACCCAAAGTCCCCATATAACCATAGAACAAAGGAGACAGCAGTGTTTCCCACAATAACCAAAAGTTGTCCACAATAGCGTCGAACAACCCGGAGACCATGCAGAATAGACAAAGGTAAGAGAGAAAAAAAACTCCCGCCGATCTCAACACTGTTTAACAGTATGCACATGAATATAGTAAAGCACGTAAAAATGCAAAATGACAAATAATAGTAGGCCCTCAGTCCTGTACTATCAGATGGAGAAAGCATAAAATGAGATAGTGCTGATCATATCTGAAGTACAAAATACAAAATATATATATTATGTTAATCACATACAGTAAGATTGAAGGAAAAAAAATACCTGCTATAAACAAACAGTGACACCGACCTAGTTAGTGTAGCAAGCCAGAAACCTGAAAATGTACTGAAAAAAATACTGAACATGTAGATAAATAAGGCTGGTGAGTCCACAAACTAAGTAATAATAGAACAAAAATCTGAAAAGCTCAACTAGAGCTCGCCCAGAAATCAACGTTTTGACATAGTCGCTGGCTTCATCCGCAGAAACAAAGTCCTTCTCAGCACCGTTGTATGTGATGCGAAGTCGCGCTGGATGAATCCGACCATATCGAGCACCGACAATGCCACGAAGTTGGCGTCTGACCTCGTTGAAAGCAGCCCGAGCCCGAGCTATCTTGGCAGTGTGATCCGGGAAGAGTGAGACGGTCAAGTCTCTGACTTTCATCTGTCGGAGCTCTCTAGCGCGGCGCAGAATGTCAACGCAGTCACTGTAACAATGAAATCTGCACACAATGGCTCGTGGACGATCACCAGGCTTGGTTTGGGTTGGAGGGTCCGGTGGGACCTGTCCAAAAGAGGCTCTTTTTCCAGACCCAACGCTTCCTTCAGTAAGGCAGCTACACATAACTGCATATATACATAAAATTATTTTTAATTAAAGCATATACACATTCATTATGTAATCATCACTATTCATTATGTCATCATCACTATTCATTATGACATCAACTTTTTTTATAGATTAATGCATATACACATCAACTTTGTTTTGATAAATGCATATACACATCAAATTTCTTTTTTATTAATGCATACACACATCAACTTTCTTTTAGATCAATGCAAATACTCATTAACTTAATTTTTATTAATGCATAAACATATCAACTTTCTTTTAGATTAACACATATACGCATCAACATTCTTTGATATTACTGCATATACACATCAACTTTCTTTTAGATTAATGCATGTACACATCAACTTTCTTTTTGAATTATGCATAAATACATCAACTTTTTTTAGATTTATGCATATACACATCAACTTTCTTTTAGATTTATGCATATACACATCAAATTTCTTTTTAATAAATGCATATACACATTCATTATGTCATCATCACTATTCAATATGACATCAACTTTTTTTATAGATTAATGCATATACAGATTAACTTTCTTTTTATTATATCATCACCATTCATTATGACATCAACATTCTTTGATATTACAGTATTTCTGAGTTGCTAAAACACATTTTTTGAACATTTCTCTCGCTTTCCCAAAACCTTAAACACAAATCACCAAACTTAAGCTACACTGTCAAAACCTTTGACTTGTCTTGCTATATCAAACAATTGCTTCAGAACGATGTTATCTTTACCCAAAACCAAACACTGTTTTCAGATATCACACACATCCAGCTAATGCATAAACACTACACAGCAGTCATTACACACTACAGAGATAAATGCAAAACACTGC
Organism: Etheostoma spectabile; assembly: GCF_008692095.1. Lineage (NCBI taxonomy): Eukaryota > Metazoa > Chordata > Actinopteri > Perciformes > Percidae > Etheostoma > Etheostoma spectabile. The sequence continues at coordinate 74,603 of NW_022603050.1, forward strand.
ACTCAAAGCAGAGCAGGGGAAAAATTTGATATATTATGAAGTGCTTGCACAATCCTGCACACAAATAGTCACAAACAAAATATGCAGCAGATCGATAGCAATGTCTTGGAATCATTCTGCCTCAGCATCATGCCTCTGGGCATGGTCAGGCCACAGGACCTCATCAACGTCACAGGCAATCCTGTCCCTTGCTAAACAACGGGGAAAGAATCCTTTAGCATGACGAATCCAACCTTGAATCGATTCCACTCCAATGTTGTCACATGCTGCATCCATTGACTGAAGGAGATTTTCCTGTGCATAAGGAGTTCTGTCATAGACCTTCCACCTCCATGCAGAAAAAAATTCTTCAATGGGATTAAGGAAGGGCGAGTATGGTGGGAGGCACACATTTATAAAACGTGGGTTATTTTCAAACCACTCACGGATTCTAGGACCACGGTGAAAGTTCACATTGTCCCAGATTACCACGTACATGGGATGCTCTGCCTGCTCATCACCTCTCTCTTCACGTCTCAGTAATGCTTCCTGTAGAGCATACAGAAACGTTATAAGATGGGCAGTGTTGTAAGGTCCTAAAGTCACATGGCGGTGAATAACCCCGTAGCTGCTGATGGCAGCACATATGGTCACGTTGCCACCACGCTGCCCTGGCAACTCTACAATGGCTCGTTGACCAATACAGTTTTTTCCTATTGCTAACACACAATTTTGCAAACTAGTCTGGTTTTATCAAAATACATAACACAATTCACAAAACCACACACCCAAACTGCAAAACACCTCATATATCCTGCAAAATGAAGCACTGCAACCAAAACTACACATAGCATTATCAAAATCAAACTTTTGCATGAAATGCCACACACTTCATTCACATTACCAGATTTTTGCCTAACCAACTACACACTGTTGGGCATAATGAAAAGCACCCTCATCTTTACTATGCCTTGCCATAATACTAAAATATGTTTTAGATTGTTCACATGCACAGAAATATTTGCAGATACACACACATGCTGTTAAAACATTATTTTATGTTTCACTACAGTGAACAAGTCAGTGCAAAAATTGCAGATATATTTACATGGGACTGAACAAAAATATTCTTACAAAAACAGTAAACTGAAAAAGAAAATTTCAGACAAAATATATCACAGTAAAAAAAAGAAGCAAGAAAAATAATTACAGTTTTTTCCATTTGCCGCACAGCCGGTTTGGTCCACAACATCTCGGTGTCACAGACAATATGCCCCCCCCCCCCAGACATCGAGGGGGGAGCACCTTGAGTGCCTTATCCATCCCTGAATTGCACCCACATCAATCTCATCACATGCCTCTTCCATAGCCTGCACAAGAGGCACGCGCACAAAGGGCCGCGGGTCGTATACCTTCAACCGCCATGCCGAAAAGAACTCTTCTTTGAGGTTCAGACATGGTGAGAATGGTGGGAGGTATCGCACGAGAAATGGTGGGTGGTCAGCGAACCAGTTTTGTACAGCGGCTGCACGATGAACGCTCACGTTGTCCCATACTACAACGTACCGGTTTCCTTGATGGTCTGCATCATACGCTCTGGTAGTGTGAGAATGTTGTGAAGTCTGTCCAGAAATGTGAGAATATGTGCTGTGTTGTATGGTCCAAGATTGACATGACGGTGGAGGACAACATGCATACTGGAGATGGCAGAGCACACTGTGATGTTCCCACCACGTTGGCCAGGAACATCTATAATGGCTCTGTGGCCAATGACGTTTCTCCCCCTTCTTCTGGTCTTTGCTAGATTGAACCCAGCCTCATCTATAAAGATAAACTCATGTGGGATTGCATGTGCATCCATTTCCAGTACTCCCTGAAAACACATACAAATCTGTCAATATGGTGTTACCCAGTATACAGGGAAACAATGTTCCTCCACCATGGTGTCGTCTCTCAGTCCTTTAGAAAAAAACAAATAAAGAATATGTAGGGCTTGGACAATGCAGCCTAAATACTATTCTTTTCATAGTGCTAACACCCTAATTGGAGTGTTTACAATTAACCAATGGGGTGTTTGGCAAGGTGGCACATGTAATTAGCCAAATAGCTCATGTAGTGTCATTTTGAATGGCAGTGTTTTGAAATGGCAAACATGTAACTTTATGTCAGATTATTGTGTATTATGCAGGAAACTGTGTTCAGTGCATTTAAAAAGTGCCATTTTAAAATGCAAAATGTGTGTAAAGCAGAAAATGTGTTTAGACTTTCGGAGACTTGAGAGGAAGTTTTGCTCTCTGTGTGTCAGTTTAAATAATTGTGCTGTGCATGTCATTTTAGTGTGTTAGCAAATGGAAAAAACTGTAATTGGAGACACACCAATCAGGTGTATAAGCACTATAAAAAGCAGCAGGTGAGTTCATCGGTCTTCAAGCACAATGGAAAGAGTCAGAGAAATAGTAAGACGAGGTGGAGGAGAAGGAGGAGGACAAGGAGGAGGACAAGGACAAGGAGGAGGACGACAAGGAGGAGGAGAAGGACAAGGAGGAAGAGGAGGAAGGGGAGGAAGAGGAATCAACAGAGAAGGAATCAACGGAAGAGGAAGAGATGGAGGCCATGCTGGAGGTAGAGGAAGAGGAAGAGGAAGACAAGAAGGTGCTCAAAGAGGACAGAATCTGACAATGAGATCCGCGCAACACTGGTTGACCACGTTGTCAACCACAGCCTGACGCTGAGGGAGGCTAGACTGCGAGTACAGCCAAATCTAAGCCGATACACAGTGGCAAGTGTGAAAAGAACATTGCGACTGGAAAATAGGTATTGTAAAAATATCATCATATCAAAAACATCTGCACGGTTTCAGCAACTGCTTACAGTACTGTATTCTATGCACTATCAGCACTTCTGTTACCTTTTCCTGTGAAATGACTGTACTATTGTTTACTGTTTTTTTCTCTACATAGGATTGAGGGTCAAGAACGACGAGGGGGAAGGCCTCCTATGTTCACAGAACAGCAAGAGAGGGACATAGTAAACATGGTTTTGGCCAACAATGCTATAACCCTCAATCAGCTCCAAGCTAACATTGTCAATAACCACGTCGGTTTCAACAATATCCATCAGGTCTCAACATCAACACTGGCACGCATCCTAACAAAAAACCATATTCAAATGAAGCAAATTTATCGAGTGCCTTTCGAGCGCAATTCCGAAAGGGTGAAACGACTGCGGCATGATTATGCAGAGGTATGTATTCACCTAAGCATTGTGATCTTGCATACTGTCTCATAATCTTTTACTGTACTGTAATATGTATACTCTACATACTCTATAATCTACACTGAACACAATTTTGCCTGACACTGTTCTTCAGAGAGTTTTATAAATGGATGGAGAGGAGATCCAGCATGAGTTCATCTACGTAGATGAGGCTGGGTTCAACCTGACGAGAACACGAAGGAGGGGAAGAAACATCATTGGCCACAGGGCTATAGTCAATGTCCCAGGGCAACGTGGGGTAATAGAACACTCTGTGCAGCCATTACACAGAATGGGGTCCTCCACCGCCATGCCCATATGGGCCCTTACAACACAGCACTCATACTCACATTCTTGGACCAATTGCACAACATAACAGCAGCAGATCAAATCGATCATATGCAATACATTGTTGTCTGGGACAATGTGTCTTTCCACCGCTCTGCTCTGGTTCAGAACTGGTTTCAGCAACATCCACATTTCACCGTCCTATATCTTCCACCATACTCTCCATTTCTCCACCCTATAGAAGAGTTTTTCTCGGCATGGCGGTGGAAGGTATATGATCTCCGTCTCAAGGCTGAGGTACCCCTCATCCAAGCCATGGAGGAGGCCTGTGACCAGATGGAGGTAGCAGCAATACAAGGATGGATTCGTCATTCAAGACGTTTCTTTCCAAGATGTCTTGCTAATGACAACATTGCCTGCGATGTTGATGAAATTCTCTGGCCAGATCCAGCTAGGCGAAGAGACAATGTCTAGTGTTTTGTTTTTTACAGTACAATACGTAAAGTGACATTTTGTTACAGTATTATGAATCTCCATGTCAACATTTTGGTCGTGTTGAGAAATAAATGAGTTTCTTCAGTCTGCAACATTGGTCTTGTGTAGTGTTTGGTGAATTTACATTATATTTGTACTTTGTTGATGGTAGCCAACTCTAATCATAGGAATTAGAAGTGCTAAAAGTGTTTTAGGTTTATCACAGCAGAGTGTAACTCGTGCAAACAGAGTATAGTAATGTGAAACGTGTGTGTTTCATATGGTAACAAAGTGTGGGTTTTAACCGAAGTGTATAGTTTTTACAAGAGTGTTTAATTATGCAAAGGATCTGTAGTGTTTTGCTAGTTGGGTGTGTGGTTGTGCTAATTGTGTGTAGTGTTTGAAAACACGGGCCCTGTTTTGAAAATCGTGCTTAAGCAATCCAAAAAAACTGTAAATAAAAAAATGAAAATGGTCATAGTGAGCC